>NW_018397274.1:1113310-1172197 GCF_002168275.2 Theobroma umbraticum
GAGACAGGAAAGTCAGTTATGGCACGTTCATACAGAATTTGGACTCGGGCTGGATCACCAAAGGATTGTTCATATTCTAAGTAACTCTGCAATAAATTATTTTTTTAGTCGACTTCAGCACAACAGTACAATAGCATAAAGAAGAAAAATGAATAATTGAATACCATAAGAAAAGGCAGGCGGTGCTTTTAAGTAAACATGAAAAAATCAATTTTAATTTTAAAGTTATTATTGAATAAATGAATAACTTATGAGATTTTAGGGATAATTTGATACCATGAAATGTTGAAATCTCTCTGACTCAGATATATCCTGTCTAGTGATCTGTTCTTCATGATGAGCGCGGGCATTGTACATCTCCTCTGCCTTTTGGTAAGCTGAAGCAACATGGGATGAAATCCCATCCACAGTGTCAGACTCAGAATCAAGAGCATTTCCTTGCTCCACCTCCCAAGCCTTGTAGGCAAAAAGGGTAGACCTCAAGTTAGCAAGAGGAATGGACAAATGACGGTGGAATATACTTCGTACGCGCTGGACCTGTTTCTCTTTAGCCTAAAAGGCGGATGGATAATAATCAGTCATGCTCAAAACACATGCCCTTCAACAGAAAAGTCTATATGCATAAAGCAATATTCTGACCTGAATGTCGGAGTGGTCAATAGTTAGTAAAATAGCTTGCTCAAATTGGGTGTAGGCATCCCATATTCGAAAGCCTTGAGCAACATGCAAAGCAGCAGCAGTAACAGCACGCTCAAACAGATTCCTTGCCTTTGAAATCCCATCAGCTGAACATTGACGTACTTTTGGATCATGTTCTTGCACATAATTCAGGTACTCACACCAAAGGGAGACAGAGAGATACTCGGAGATGCCTTTCTCGTAAAGCTTCTCGACTGCCTCAAAACCGGAATCATCCGAAAGAGAAGCTTCGTCTTTGGCCCATTCCACCCACATTGAAGGACTCAATGGAAACAGTGCATTCATGTTCTCCCTTGCTTCTCGTAGCTTCTCTATTTCACCCCTCTTCCTCAAAAGCTTTATGTACTGGGAAACAAAACCAAAGGCATTACTTTTATAAGTAGAACTAGCACTAGTACCAGCAGTAGGGAAAATCTTCGATTAACTAGGACAGTCTACCTGGACATGAGCGTCGTAGTTGGAGGGATTGGTGGAGAGCTCAGATTCTAGGGTTTGAAGCTGCTCAATCTGCTCCGCTTCGTCTTCCGAATCGCTTGACTCCGAATCGCTACTGGATTTCGAACTGGTTTTTGGGTTTTCAACAACGTCTCCTTCCCTCATTTCAGCGTCTTCTTCTTCCGTGGAAATTGGGGATTTCTCAACCTCCTCCATTTCCCTTTTTCTTTCTTTTTCTCCCTTCTTTTTCTTTTGTCCATGCTCACTAATTCCTTTTATACAGTCAACTTTCTTCATTATTTTTCAAAGTTTGAGTGAGTTATACATATATATATATATATATATATAGGAAAGTGTTAATTTTAACAAAAATTTTACTGAGAATATGATTTTCGTTTGTATAATTATCATTATATATGAAAGTTTAATATATTTACGTATTTTTTAAATGTAAATTTTTATAAAGTAAAATATTTATTTTTTAAATTTTAATTAAAATTATATAAAAATTTATTAATTTTTTAAATAAACATTCCATCTTAAAATTAAAAACATTGTTACTAAAAATAAAAAAATTTAAAATATTTTTTATTAGTTTAAAAAATTATTATTATATTTTTAATTAAAATTAAAAAAATAAAGAGCACCTTTAGCTGTCCCTAGCTCCTCCAAAAGGGGTGCACCAGCAGATGCACCCAAGGGAGGGGAGGTCCGGTGCTACCTTAGGAGCCCTCCGGTGCTCCTCAATGAGTAGCCCTTTTTTTTTAATTAATAAAAAAATAATAAAATTATATAATTATAATTATAATAATTAATTAATAATAAAATTATTTTTTTATTTTTATCACATTAATAAATTAACGCATCCATTTTCAAAAATAATAAATTTTTATATAATTTTGATTAAAATTTAACAAATTATACTGTTTTACCTATTTTCATATGATAATCAAACCTTATTCCTTAAATTATTGAATAATAACATGACCAATAAAAACATCACAATCTTAATAAACAAAATTTATTACTAATTCTGTAAGATTTTAACATAAAATTATAATAAATATAAACTTAATATTAATTATTTAAATTTGGTCCATATATTAAGGTACTAATTTATGACTTCAATTGATAATGTTATCCTAAATTTCAACAATATAAAAATTAAATTTAATTATAATTTCCATAATCTTTTGTTTCTAAATTCCAACACCCAATGCTTATGATTATGGCAAAATACAGTCACTATTTCATTAATTAATAGATCGAAATTACATAAACACATGAAATCTTCATCCGTAACAAGCACATCTCCATCATCACATTCCAAAGATACCAAATATGTAACTACAAATTCTACTTTTGAGTAGCCTTGGTGGCCTTGACATCCTGGGCAGAAGAACCCTCCTCCTCAACAATGTCGATGACCTTAGGCTGCCTCTTAATCTCCTCAGCAAACTTGGGCACAACAATCCTCAGAACCCCATCTTCCAAATGAGCCTTGATGTGATCCAAATCTGCATTGCCAGGCAACCTGAACTGCCTCCAGAACTTGCCATTGATTCTCTCAGCTCTGTGCCACTTGTCTCCCTCAACTTGCTCCTCATCTTTCCTCACCCCGCTGACCCTCACCACCCTGTTCTCCTCCACCTCGATCTTCACATCATCTTTCTTCATCCCCGGAATGTCCAGGGAGATGACATGCGCCTGTGGGGTTTCTTTCCAGTCTGCTCGAGCCAATGCCAGGGTGGTCTCAACCCCTTTGGACACTGTCAGTGGGGTGTGTTCCAGGATTCGAAAAGGGTCTTCTGCTGGGACCATCATGTCCCATAAGGACCTTGTGTAGGGCATGAGTGCATTGCCTTGGGTCGCCATAAGAGCTATTACTGCAACCAAGAAAAACATAGTCGCTTTGCTGAGGTTTTGGATGCTCATTCTGGTTTCGTAAAGGGAATTAATGAAACAAAAATCAAAGCAAAAGAATGCTCTCGAGGGTGACAATTGATCTTCAAGAAGATGTTTAACAGTGTTGGATGGTTTTCTCGGGGTGGGAATGGCATATATGATTATATGTTTATATAAGTTGAAGCCTGAGCTGTGATGTATGTGGGATTTCTGCGGATTGTTCTCGTAGGAACAATCTAGGATGCATGGCTGTGGACTTGTGTAGACGTTTCCAGAGAATTGCTAAATCTGAACCTTTCGGTGAACTGAACACGTGGAGCTTTGGGTGCAATTCTTGTGCATTTTATTTTTTTCAATTTATTTTGATTTAATTTTTTAAAAATCACAATTACTCATAAATTTTCGAAAATCAAAATTAAAATTGATCTCTAATTATTAAATATATGTCGAAATAATGCACATTTAACCCAATTGATAATTCCATAAGACAAAATAAAAATATATTTTCATATTTTGATTCAATTGTTAACATTGTTTAAAATTTTTTTATTAAATATGTTGAAGCAACGTTATCATGTTGTTATTGATTTGATGTCGTTATGACAATGTCGTTGATTATAATAAAATGTTTACTTTAAACCACATAAAAGAAAAAATTAGGAGAAATTTTACTATCCTTAAATAATTTAAATTTAAAAAATAAATATGAGAAATAATAAATTTTCTCTCTTTAGAATTACTAACAGAGCAATAGTCTATGTTGTGTTTATTAACTTTTATTAAAATAACATCTAAAAGAAGAAAAATTATATTAAATCATCTCAAATTAGTTTTTCGGATCAGAGTTTGCGAATCAATTCGGGTTTAAGTTATTCGAATTTGAATTGATTTTGATTGGGATGAAATTAAGTAGGATAAAATTCAAAAACACAAGAGCAACTGAATTCCTTTATGGTATGCTTGATGAATGTTTCACATGGAAAGGGACAAAATAGAAACCATGGCTTTATAAAGCCAGTAGCCCAAGCAAAATAAGAATCAAGACTTGAGCATAGAACCCCAACTTTCTTTAAAAACCTGTGGGAATGGCTATTCCATTTATGCCTTAAAAAGTTGTGAAAAAGCAATACAGTAGATAATAGGTAATGTTATTAGCATTAGTTCAATTACCCACTATGCTTTTGAATTTGACCAGGCAAGCCAATGCTTGCTCAAATTCAGTGTCTTCCAAGGCAAAGGTGAAGCGACAGTAGCCAGGAATTCCAGTCCATGAGCCACTGTTGATGCACAAGCCTGTGGTCTTGACAATGGCTTCCCTAATGGTTGAGCCGTCGAGCTGAACTTCATAGGTGCTGGCATCCTTCTCACTGCTGCCTGTGTCTTTAAGTGAATGGCTGACCTTTACAGCCTTGTTAAGGAATGAGGGCTTTGCCACCATTGAAACACCAGCCAGGGGTCTGAGCACATTCCACCCACATTTTTCAAGTTCCTATTAAAGGACAATAAATAAGATTATTTGAGGAATGGGATGACTGGATTTGGCAGTAACCGGAAGTAATTACCATTAAAATCCAGTGCTTGTTTTTCACACAAGTAAAGGGTTAAGATATCAATCCACAACTGATTTAAGTACATCTTTCACACTTCCATCAAGGAAATAGGTAAATCTTTGTTAAGAGATACACAAAAAGTTATATACAGTAGAGGGTGAGGGGGAAAAGGTTACCTCTTTCAAACGCTTAGCTCTGTTTTCCAAATGTCTTGTATGTTCTGTGACAACATCCAACATTCCTCCTTTCTGCTCTTGCAGAGCCAGCAACTTCTTGATTGCATATTTATCTGTACTATGAGGTTTGCTTAAGCCAGGAAAGCTATGAAATGCATCAATTAAATGTGGTTGATTTAGAGCCAGAAACCCGAATTTGAGTGCTCCACTAAGCAGTTTCAGAGACAGTCCTCCAAGCAGAGAAACACAGAAAGAGGGGTTGCCAGAGGAAGATAGCTTTGATAAACAGCCCTCCAAATTCCAGCCACCCCAACCTTGAAAGTCGAATTCCAGTCCTGAGAATGAAGTATCAATCACCACCCTTGCCCCAAATCTTGCACATGCAGTTAAAATGTTTTCCATCTCTTTGTTGCTGTAAAGCAAGCCAGTTGGGTTTATTGTTGGACCAGAAATATATACCCATGGCTTTTTCACAGTCTCAAGTGCTTTGTTGAGAATTTCCCCTGTCAGCTTAAAGCCTTCTTTAGAGTTTGTAGGGATGTTCACAACGTTCGCTTTCAAAAATTTGGCAACAGAAACATAATTGCCATTTGAGCCAGCTGGAAAGCACATAGTTCCACCTTCCTGAATGCAGCAAAGGACCAGATTCTTAAAAAGAGCTTGCGAGCAGTCTGAATATATAAATTCTGTGCTGCTATCAGTTGAGAACCCATAATTGCTCTTAACAAATTGTTTTATACTAGGAGTGACATCAATTTCAGACTCAGCCATTTTTTGTCGTGCAAAGCTTTCAAAGATAGCAGCCTTAACTGGAGAAGGCATTGGCAGAAACCATTGATCCACATCCATATGTATAAGAGAGTTCCTGTCATCAGAAATGGATAATTCGGAATTGTTAAGGACTGAGATCGCTGAAGTAGCAAATCCTATCATCTCAACTGATTTGGACTTTTCAATTCTCCTCTGTAAGAAAGTAGAAAAAGCTTGTCACACAAAAAATCTTACATTCAGAAATAACAGCGCATAGTAAAATTTCCATGTACAAAATAAAAAAAAAGAAGAAAAAATTGAACTTCAAAATATCTACAAAATGTGAAAACATTGAACATTCGATAAGTGAACCTACTAATAATCATAAATTAAGTGGTGCTATCCTGTAATGATTTGATTTAGAAATTGTAATGACATTGTCTTTGGCTTTAGCCTCTCCAACTATTGCTAATTAGTTTTAAGTTAGATGCTAAAAATGGTATCACCAGCCCATGGCAATTTTGAGCCCTGTTGATGGTAAGCTTCATGTCGTGTTCTGAATGCAGAAACACCATGGCCAAATATCTATCAAATTTTCGTGCAAGGTGCATATGGACATTTGAAACACTTAAAATGAAAGCGTACTAAAGAAAAAGGTTGAGAACGTTCTTTTGAATGGTTGGCTTTCCTTATTCTTAAGAGACAAATGACTCCCAGTTACTTTGGATGTCTATCTGAAATATACCTATACTTTCACTAATTAAGTCAGTATTGCCAATGGAGACATGGTGAATTGTATTCCATATATTCAAGTAATTGACAAACCTCTGGATGTGGATGTCGGTCCGTAAGTTGAAAAGCTAGAAGCTCATGGAATAGACAACCGTAGTAGTACTGGCTGATCAATGATGTATTCCCTTCGAGTACTTCAACTGTTTTTGACAAGGCCTTCAATATGGCCTCTTCTTCTGAAATTACAAAGGCAACTTCTAAATCTGAATAAACCTGTGAAAAGCTTTGTGTCATAAATAATGAGTTTGTCAAGTAACAACAAAATATAAAGAAACTAAAGAGATAGAAACCCCAATTATAATAGGCTAACCAAGTTTCCTTAGAAATATACCTGATTCTTTACCAGGCCGCAAAGGATTGCAGCATGTGATGGAAAAGGAGTTCCTGATAGATATTTCAGTACCCCACTGGAACCTGGGAGGCTGGATAATTCAAAGTGATCAGATATGTCTAAGAAAAGACGAGATCCAATTTCTCTGGTGGCATCTAATAGTTGCACAAAAGCTGAACTAGTAACAGACTCAAAATGAGCTATCCCAGTGACCACGACCTGTGGCTTCAGCCTTTTTATCAGTTCTATCATTAAATCTGATTGGCGTGGTGCTTCAATGACAGTAAGTGCATCCTCTGACAGACCATTTTCTGCAGTCTGCAAGGTAGATAGATAAACTCAGTAACTAGATTGATGGAGAATCAGTTAGGCTTTTTTCTTTATGTTATTTATTAATCATGTTATATTTGTGTTTGCATTGTTATTAGCATTTAGGGTTTAATTTATAAATATTTGTGTTCCTCCAGTTTTGAGAAGATTTTGGACGATGAATATTTGAAACTTTGAAATATTGTGGTTTTCTCCGTCTATTGGTTCTTTCTGGTTTCTCCCCTAATTCTTCTATTTCTTTCCCTATTTCCTCCGTTTCTCCTTCTGCCTACCAATGATTTTCTCTCTAATTTCTATCATCTATCACTTTTCCCCTATTTGTTCTACTTGTTCTACATCATACATACTGAGGCATTATTGTTAATTCTAAAGAAGCAAAACCAAAGCAATTTCTGACTCCTTCCAGTAATCCACCAGCCAACCAACAAGCGACAAGTTACTTTTGCCAATAGGGCTATATCACTAGCTCCTGCAAAGTCATTAAGAAGCATATGTTTAGCCATTGAGGATACCAATGCATGGTACTTATAAGTTCATAAAGTCAGGAGACTCGGATCACATAATGGGGAGAAACACGTCAGTATAAAGTGCCTAGTGCATCTGAATTTAAAAGCATCTAACGTAAATTCCACACTCAAAATTCCAAAAGAGGGATATGTCAATAATTCCCTTTAAGTTATTGAGGAGCACGGGGTTTAGCAACTTTCCCCTGCATCCCCTGCATTCCCAGATAAAGTTGCTAGGTGAAGGACAAAAAATGTGAACCTTCCTAGGTTGCAGATGTCTATATATTTGAAATGGAAAGCATCTAACTCCAAGTTCCAGTAAGTTAGGATGTATTTATTGCAACACTATCTATCTAACAGCAAGATCTCCTTGCTTCTTCATTCTTAAAATTTTTTTCAGTACAAAAAAGTTGACCCACCTCCCATGATGCCAAAATAATATTACTTAAAACATGGAAGAGATCAACAACACAAAACCTTAATCATCTCTTAATTATAATTTGTGTCTACTTGTGCATGTGTAGATCCAAGTTACATGACAAAGTCTAATGTAGAATTTGAGAACTAGAAAATAAGCATGGCCCACTACGATTACAGAGCATCTTAAGTAGAGGTGTAATCAATTGAAGGTGAGTCGATAAGGTGACAAGCTCAAGCTCAGCTTGACTACAAAACTTTAAACCTCAAGCTTGTCTCGAGCTCGGTTGAGCTCTATTTTTTGTACTTGAGCTCAGCTCGAAATAATCAAGCTACTTGAGTTCAAGTCATTTTTGCTTTATTGTTGTCAACCCAAACAAGGAGATTGAAGGTAGAATTGCACTTGGGCTTGAACTCAAATTCAAAACTCAAATAAATCCTGTAAATACGTAAATAAATATTATATGTTGGTTATATGTATAAAACATTGAATTTTGCAAAGCTCAATTAGACTCGCAAGTTACAGGCACCAGGTCTTAAAATACTCAAACTAAGAACAACTTGTTATCTGAGTGGCACAAGGTTGAGCTCATTTCAGTAAAGAAGTCAAGTTTGAGAAGCCAAAAGTCCAAGTAGCTCACAACTAGCTTAACTCATTTACACATCTAATCACAAATAGACCATACCTCAATCGCCAAAGATGTTAACCATTGCCTGGGTAAGTTCCTGGTCAGATGCTCATCAACAATTGCCAGACGGGGAGAGAACAGCCGAAGAGCATTCTCAATTGCCACAGTCCTCGAGGGAAAGACAACAACATTCTTGCATATTATTGAAAATGATAAGTCAGAAGCATGGATAATAGATAGGCTACAAAGACATGCAAAACAGCATTTGCTTGTGCACTACTTTAAGATGCAGAAACACTGTACTGAGGAGCAGATCAGTATCAAATTATGAAAAATAAAAACAAGGGTTGCTGATGTAAGATGTATCTTACAATGTGCAAGGAATTTAAATCTTTGCATCAAAATAAAGGATGTTACTAACAAAGATCTTACATCCAGTATTATTACACAAGTTTCAAGCCGCCTAACTTGTTGGCATTAAAAATTCTGACAATGTGTCCACAATATACAAAGGCAGGAAACCAGAAAGCCATCAATCACAATTGGTAGTACGTAGTAACCAAATGGAGAAGCCATAAGGTCACCTTGGATGCCATTTTATTGATCAAGCTTCATAAAGCTAAGCCCAGAAGTCAACATAAAACTAAAAAGCAGTCCATAGAACAAAGAGGTGTAAACAACAACATTTTGACTTTCAATATACTCAATGAACCATTAAAAGGATAACCTGGAAAGATGTTGCTTATCTGATATAGCAGTATATGACTTAGGATATTGAATAACTCTTGGGTGGATGACCCTAAGTTAATTATTGTAGAACAATGCACAACTATACCTCAAAAGACAAATGTTAATTATTCTTAATAACACACAACTATACCTCAAGAGACAAATATTAATTATTGTTGTATAATGCACAACTATATCATGAAAGACAAATAATATGAAAACTCCTTTCTTGTCAGAGTAGACAGTCTAAATAAGAAGCACCAGAGGGTTACACTTGAGCACTTTCAAAATAGACTGCAGTTCTATAAGAGAAAATTGACACAACTTATCCATGATAAAAGGGATGTTTATCAGTTATCACCCTTATTTCACTTCTCAGGGGATAATTACATTCACTGCGTTATGTTAGCCTTTTAGCCTTGCACCGCCATAAAATTTTAACTAAATATAGAGGTATTGATGAAGTTCCTAAATCAACAGAGCTTTGCTATTAGCAGAAAAACAACTGAAAGAAAATGTCACTATTAAAAAAATTTTCTCCTTTTAATAGAGAGTTATACAATGAGCAGCCAACCAGATTGATTTCAACAAAGATACGAACATAAAAAATTCTATCTATTACTAAAAGGGTAGATCACCATGTGCTTGCCTCTAGACTGCTATCTATAGAGTCATGCAGTTAGGTGCAAAGTACATTACCAGTTCATAGTTGTTTTATCATATTCATTACAAGACCTCAACACGTAACACTTTGTGGCACGAATTATTCTCCATTAGTCTCTTGCCAGCTCACTATATACATACTCCACTATTAGCATTACTGTTATAGCAAATCCTTGACATAATATGTTCCAGATTTGAATATAAAATTTAATAAAGGTTTCTCCAAGATAAATGCTTTTCTTCAAATGCCAACAGTAAATGAGTGCCTTATAGTATGCTTATTACTATCTTAAGCATACATGCACAGTTAAATACTGTTCTGTAACGGCCTTTATGTTTTTCATTTTTATTAACTCAAGAATACACAAATATTCACACAGATAGCTTTATTTCCATTCCTCCATATCTTAAAGAGTTAAACCTAGTAACACTCAGGAAGAAGCCAAAAGGCAAATTCAGCATATTGTAGAATAACACAACATCAAGAAAGCAGGTTGAGTTATCTCCCACAATGTAGCTGCCTGCCTATATAAAAATGAAAATAGATAGAACAACCAGGCTATTTGACCAACGATGCTGATATGATATCAAAAACTGAAAGGATGTTAATATCACACAAGGTTATTCAGGAAAAAACTATTATTTAGCAGCAGGCTAATTGATTAATCAGCTTATTCAGGAAAACAGAAGGGCAAAAAAGTTAAGACTCATGAATGTTTTCTTACATCGGAAGTTAGTGGAATATGGTGGTACGTTTTCATGAAGGCAGCAATTAGATTGCGAAAACTGTTGCATCCAGCTGGTGGCTCATATGGGAAGTATGAATTCTCTTTCAAAACACGGGCAAGATAAGCTAGGAAAGGAATCTTCTCATCTGCAACGGAATCATCTTCAAAAGACAAATCTAAAGAGCTACTGATCTCTTGGAAGCCACTTTTAAGAAATTCAAATATTACTTTGACCTGTCAGTTTAAGAAATGATCAGCCACTGTATTTTTCCCCCAAGCAAAGGAAGACATTCACTCTCAAAAAGCAAAAATCTTGACAAAACGCCCACCTGGTTTGGTTGACGAAGTTGACAACTGTAAACTGATAATGCATGAGAGATACGGCCACCAGCCTTTCCATAGGCCCATGCTGTTCGAGCACAAATAGGCTGATCTCCTGAAAGCCCCATAAAGAATTCAAAACGGTGCGGACTATTCTTCTCAATTTCAACTAAGGCTGAAATATCAGTATCCCCAGCCTGCAACAAGACCTTTCAGCTAAGTTCATCTGGATGGAGAAATGGTTACAATTGTAAAGGGGTTTACTTGCCTGAAGAACTTTAGTTTGCCAAAGCCTGTTGACAAGGAAACCACGTCGTTCAAACAGACGTTTACAGACTCCTTGTCCTGGACGGCCTCCCATATTGAAGATCATAATACCTGTAGGTTTAATGACAGCAATTCCTTCCTCAACTGCCCTGGCAATCAGACCTAAGCCAAATTGATCCTCAACAAAACCCTACATAGGAAAATGGGGAATTCTTAAGTATCTTGCTTTGTTTAAAAATAAGAATGACTTAGTAAAGGATATTTACAGATTTGACAGCTATCTTGTTGCCTTAGCATATTTTATAAGGGAATGATCCTAGGATTGAAAGAAGTTAAGATGTTAAACCAAGCTAGAGTCTGTACATTTAAATTTTATAAAAGAAACAAAAGTTAGTCCAGCTTTGTTAATCAAAGAGAGAAAAACGAACGCCTAAATTTCTTCCAAAGAGCACGAGCAATGTTCATGTCTTGGTCATAAGTAAGTTTATTGTCAAAACGAACCTTACTCATGACTGCAACTATGGATGAGTAAACAGTCAGATATCTGAGCTTGTAGCACTTTATTAATTTTCTCACTACACAGTAAAAAGAGTGGAGCAAGTAAAGAGTCATCCAACCTGAAGTGCACAATAATTACTCAAAGAATATAGAAATTCCTCGCTTGCATTTTCTGTGATCATTTTCGACATTGCCTCTGGATTTGGATTAAGAATCTGCAAGAAAAACAGAGAAATTATTTTGGGACTAGGATTTAATGTAACTTCATTATTTTCTATTTCAGATAAAGCTGTATGAGTTGTCAAGAGTGACAGTACCTGAGGTATGCATCCAACAATTCGTTCAAGTTGAATGTCATGTTCCCTACAATAAGCTAGCAGGTCAGATTCATGAAACTCCACCCTATCCAGTAAGGTTTTCTTTTCTTCATCATATATAGGTTGGCCTTTCTCATCAAAAGCATTCATGTATAAGTTTATCCAGGAAACCTTCACTGCTCTTGGATTTATATCAAGGCCATACACCTACAGAAGAATATTCAGGCACATAAACAATAATCTTGACAAGGATGGAATACCTAAATTGTCTATGCATATAAAACATTAAAAACATTCTCAGTTTGCGTCAGTAGGTTGAAAAACCCCAACAATAAACCTTTGCAGGCAACCATTTGTCAGCAATGGCTATAGTTATCCATCCGTTTCCACACCCAAGCTCAGCAACTGTCTTGTCCTTGAAAATGGAATCTGGGTGTCTATTGAGTCCCTCATAAAAGGTAAATGACCAGTCTTCTGGTATAAAAATGCTAGGGATCACCATCATTGTCAGTTTCTTCCTTCCCTGAGAGCCTGCACTTAGTGCAGAATGCATTAAAGCAAGCAACAAACTCATGAAGCAAGACAAGCATATTACAGGCTAATTATTATTCTGTTATACAAAAGGTAACACAAATAGAGCAGGAAGCATTGCTGAATACAGTGAGATTTAATGCGTACACGTGTGTCTGTATACACAACTTTCAATTTTCAAATGAACGCGTAACAATAGAGATGTCTATTAAATATAGATAGAATTGGGGAAACTGTAAACAGTGCCACAATAATTAGTCCTGACTTGGCCATTGACAGCTGTAAAAGACAATGTATTGGTTAAGAACTCCTTTGGCAGGCTAACATAAAATCCCCTCATTTCTAACTTTGCAAAGCATATTCATATATAGTTTTAAATTTAACGATGATGCAGAACCTCTTTCTAAAACCCAAACATTAATTTCAAAGAATCCTTCTACTGGGTTATAATATTAGACTAACATGACTTGTTTATCTACAGTTCCCACTGCTGGATAAGCTTAAATACTAACTATGTTAGAGGCAGAAAACAAAATCCAGCAAACCAATTTCTTTTCACCATAATCTAATCATCATGTTCCTTTGCCTGCCATGACATTAGAGGAAAACGTTGTTTAAATACTTGGGTTTTTTTCTTCCTTTTTTTCTTCTTGTGGGACAGGAGGCACATGCCATCAAATCCAATGTTTGGTTTAGACTCTGAAGTAAACGACAAAACCAAACTTCGCTATCACTCGGAGATTTCTTTTGTGTGTCCGATTTGCTTTCTCGGGAACCAAAAACTACAGCAATCTTGAATACTTCCCTTTGATAAACGTGAAAAAGTGAACAGATGAGATGAACAAACACTACAACAAAGCATATTGAGAAACAATCTTTTCGAACAGAAAACAAAAGAAAAAAAATAAAACTTAAATGAGAAAAAAAAAGAAAAAAAAACCGGAAAACATTTTCTTTTCCTTCATATTCTTCCACTTTTTCTTAGAACTAAACAATTTGAAACTAAAAAAAAAAAAGGAGCTAAAAAACTGCGTTGAACATGTTTGTTTTTTTTTAAGTATGAACACCGACCTTGATGCTGGTCCAGATAAATGTCCTGGATCCGGAAATGGTACCGGTGGAGGCAATCATCGGAGGATCCGACCCGCGACTGAAGATCAGAGAGGAACATCCGGGCTTCACAGCGGGTCTTGGGATCCTCAAGCCTCTCCAGCAGCGATTTGAAGGCAGCGTACGCAGCATCCCCCGACTGCTGACACTGCTTCAAGAACTCATTCACCTGCACCATTTCCATTTTCACACACTCTCTCTCTGCCTCTCCTTCTCTTGGTTTCAGAGACCAAATACGAGCAATATACCTTCCCCTTTCCGCTTTGGTAATGTCAGAAGACACAGTGCAAATGTAGAAGTAAAACTACTTCTAGTATTATACTAATATAACTTGCCACCACTCATTAATTTAATATTTTATTTATGTTAAATTTAAAAATCATTTAAATGTTGGACTGATTTAACAAAAAAAGGAAATTTTTTAATTTTATTTCCCCGTGGCAATAGCTGTTTCCGGAACTACCTGCCTTGGAAGTTGGAATTGCCTTTCCCTGTCCTTTGTCTTTTCCATTCCTTTAAAGGAAATGACTAAAATCTATTTTAGTTTAGACGCAGGCCAGAACCAATTGCCCATCTCAAATTTGCTTGGGTCCTTTCCACATTGTCTTTTTCGTAATTCGCAATTCATATATTTATTTAAATTTAAGGTTTTTAATTGTTTAAATTATAAACTAACGGAAATTGATTAATTCACATATATATAATAAAAAATTATATAATTAGATAACTTGTAATTTGCTATAACTGGTGTTTGATGTGATGAATATTTTAATATCGAGTTCATTAACTCATGCTATTCGGCGTCCAAGTTTCAAAGATAAAATAATAACAATATTTCCCCCCTTTTAGTTAGCATTTTTTTATATTAAATAATCAAATATTTATTTTACTAATAAAAATAATTTTTCCAACATTATGGTACCTTAAACAACTTTGATGTCTGCTCGGGAATTGTGCTTTGTCGCATTGGGCCCTAGTGCAATACTGGCCCACCGAGAAAAAGGGGAAGATATTAAGGGAATGAATTTTGAAATTACTTAATTTTTTATTTTAAAGTATGAGTATTAGCTCTTGGAGGAGACATACCGAATCACATTGAGCCTTTGCATAGAAGATTCCAAACCTGAATTTTAAGAAGAAAAATGTGATATTTAAAATTATATTAAATAATTATAATTTTATATATTTAATATTAAAAATATTAATTTGATAATAAACTTATCTCAATGATGAAGAGGTGGCTAACTTTTTATTAGCATGAGCTTCGTTAGATTACTTCTTTATTTTTTTATTTAATTCATGAAATGATCAATTAGAAAGAAATCGAAATAACTATTACTGACCCTTCCTTAATAATAGCTATTCAGTTAACCATGAAATGGATTAAAATATTTTAAAATAAATATATTTTTAATTATTTAAAAATACAACTCTACATTTAATAAAACTTAATCCTAACATATAAAAGCTTTTCATTTTCCTCTGTTATCTTTTTATCTTTATCGAATCTAATTCATTCTTTTCCTCTAAAAATTTCCTTCGCTGCGTTTAGCATCCCGAAACAATAGCCAATCGATACCTCCACGATCATATTTGATGGCAAGAAGCATCGATTTGATGTATCATGATTGTCGATCACATCTTTGATGATTAGATGTTAAAATAAAAAATAAAAAAAAGTAAAAAGTAAAAAAAATAAAATAAAAATCATATTAAAATTTTAATTATTAATTTTATAAAAAAAATCTCTAAAACATAAATAAATGAAGATAACAAAAGGAGTTTCGTTTCTTTTCTTTTCCATTTTTATTTTTCCAAAATTGAACACAGAACGGAACATAACATAAAACCCCAGCCGGGCGGCGATAATTGGTTACTAGACCTTCTCGAAAACAGTATCACAGAGGTGAAGTTGTGAAGCTTGAAAGAGAATGGGCGGCAACGGCGGAGAGATCCTTATGTTGGAGGCACCGCCGGAGGCTGCTCGGCCGTGGGCCTCTGCTTCCAGTGCGGAGATTTTGGACGCATTACCCTACATAGACGACGACTACGGGAACCCTAAGGTTAAGGAAGAGGTTGATCGATTGGTAGAGGAAGAGATGCGTAGGAGTAGCAAGAAGCCTGCAGACTTCCTCAAGGATTTGCCCTCCCTGCCCAGCTTTAATTTTCGGGTCAGCTTTTTCTTCGGCCTTTCCTTTTTTCAGTTCTCTGTTGGAATGTGGAGGGTTTCTCCTTATTCATGTATAATTTGGTATTTATTTGGATCTCAGAATCACCCCATGATTGGCAAAGAGTATGAGCGGGTAAGAGCGGGGAGGCCACCCGTAACCCTTGATTTTTCCTCGCGCTATCAAGTGGAAACACCGGCCATCACTAAGAGAAATGATGAAGGTTCTTGGAAGCAGGCACTTCACAGATCTCAGCGCTCATTACAACATCAAGTCATTAGGTCAGTTTATTCTCTCAATTGCTTGAGTAGCATCAATAGTCGATCATGGTTTCTAACAAATTCATATTTCTTGGTTCCATGCTATTGTTATTGCATGCTTCTAGGTTCTCTTTACTACATCAACTCGTTAGCTATTCTAGTTTCCTGGCAGTTAAGTTTGGGGTATTGTCGAAATGTAAATTTAACAAGAGTTACTCCATATATTGGCAATTGGTTTTAGGTTGGATGTACATTGTAAGGATTTTAACACTTTTTATACTTATATTTGTTGTATGTTGTTCAAATGCAGTGTTGAAATTTTTGTCTTGTTAATGGCTGCTTGGTTTCAGGTTGGAGAATTTGGAGTTGATGTTAAAATACGGCCCTGATGTTTGGAAACAGAACAACCAACGGCTGGAAGGGTTTTTGGCCAGGTTCTTTCCTAGTGTCATATTTGAACTGCAACCTTGTTTGAATTGATACATTTATGCTTGGAAGCTTGCCCTTATGCATTTTGGGAAGTCTCAGCTTATGGCAGTGACGCACTGTATTTGACATGATATAATAATTAGTTTGCCCACCTCTAAGAAGTATGACACATTTGGTTGCATTTGTACTATGCATTTAGTAATCAATTGGCATATATTTTGAAGTTCTCAATCTACAGAGATCATACTTTAGATTTTCTCTTTGGCTGAAATGGGAGCCTTTGGCTAGATTTGGCATGCATGTGTAGCATCAGCACCTTGTTTGACTCTGTATGTCCCCAACAGGTTGGCACTTTAGCTTTGTCCTTGATTTGTACCTTTTTTAGGCTTGCTTCTTCGGCATATAGGATAAGCGCTTGGTTAGGGGGTGCACATTCCTCACTAGAATGAGCACTTTGGTTGATCTAATATTGCCTTAACAGTCTTGCACCAGAATGATGTAATAATGTATTTTGTTACATAGAGTAAATAGATATATAGGTTCATAGTAGATTTGTTTGTGTCAAGAAGGGGTGGGGGTAGGGGTAGGGGACTCTTGTTATTTTTCCTTTTCTAGATGGTGTACTATTGCATCCTATAGAGCTAGCAGGTAAAGATTTCCTATATGCTAAAGCCAAGCACTAACCACGACAAAGAAAGTAAGTTCAATTAAAAACCTGCTTGTGGTATGTGTTAAACCCCACCTGCCTTATGCATTCCTTTTCATGGGTATAGAACCTAACCTCAGCATCAATTTTCTGTAAAGCAAGATAATCGCCGTTAGGAAGAAGAAAGATCCCACAGCTGTTGCTCTTTATGCTGATCGTCATAACTTGTTTATGGGCGTAGTTATAGTCAAAAGTCCTTAGAGAAGCATGGCTTATGTCTAGCAAGTCATTAAAAAAGCATAAATGGCTATAAGCAGCAAAAGGATATTTTTTTAAAGAAATAATTTTAAAAGTGTATATAATGCTAACTGGTGTTCTTCATAGAGCGGAACTGTGGTGAGGATCTAAACTGTTGTAACAGTACTGCTGCATGAGAAGTGTAAACAGGTGCTTGTAAGGTATCGTGTCCGTCTTGGACCAAAAAAGGGGAAAAAAAAGATAAAAGTTAGAAACAAAAACAACCGAGAGACTGTTGCCCTAGTTATTTTCTTAAATTACATATATGTTCTTGAAACAAGCTCAATTGCACATTTATCCTGCAAAGCAAAGTCTGAGGTTCCCTTGAAGAGTCTTTTAGCTTATGTGAATGGTATGGTGATATATCTCTGACCATGCCGTCTGTATATTTCTTGTTTATGTTTCACATATTCATTATCTTCTTCTTCTTCTTCTTTTTTTTCTTTTTTTGTGATTATGCGGCAGAATGCAAAAATTAGCTCAGCAGCAAAATGACCAAATTGAAACTGTAAACCGTGAAAGAAAATATCATCAGGTGATTTCAGTTTCTTGGCCCTCCATTCTATTAATGTTTTATGCAATCTTGTATTATAAGCTGATAAACATATATAATTCTTTGACTGATCAGCAAAATACTGCCTATGAACTCAACGCTTTGTCTGCACAATGGAAGGAGCTTTGTCTGAAAAACATAGAAATTCATTCTGCATGTGCTCATATTGAAAATCATATAGAAGAATTGAGAAGAGAAGCTGCTGAGAGGTAATCTACCTTTTCATATTGGTGTGCACATTACTTACTAGCCTTTCCCTAGCTTGGAGCTAATTAATCTTATGTAACCAGAGGCTGGAACTTGGAAACTAATTTAGAGAATGGTGCTTTGTCACCTTCAGGATAGCGAGGTATGCTTCCTTGTCAGAGTAGCATTTAATTCAATTTGATTCTCCGCTCTTAATTGGTGCAAAGAGTAAGTTTTTAAGTCATATTTTTTGCATTAGAACTTTTTATAAAACTTTTTCGGGGTTTATAAAACTTTTTCCTGTACATTCTGACTAGACCAGGAGGGAAAGGCAGGGGAAAGGTTGAACATTAGAACTTGACCCTATATTGGTGGCATGAGCCATAAGAACCTGTTTAGGGGTGTTGTCATTGTGGATTCACACAGATCTATTTACTGCCTATTATTCCACTGATCTTGGCTGTTAATATTGTTTTAGAAAAGTTCAATCTGTCTGAAGAGATTGGTATTGGTTGAGATGATATGTTAAAAAATTATGATTCTTGATGGCAACTATGTAATTTCTGACCATTTTCTTATTGAATTTTTTTATGAGGTAGAAGAGTTTTGTTGTCTTGAAGTGAAAAATCAATTCTCTCAGAGAAAAAAGAAAAAAAAAGTGAAAAAGTATTATCTAAGTTAATTGTGGTGAAACAAAAGAAGGATTCTAGTGGTTAATTGCATAATTCAAAGTTTTGAAGTACATGTTCAAGTTAATTTGGTGTTCAAAGCGAATTTTGATTTGCTATGGTTTATTTGAGTCCTAAAAGGTTATTTATAAATAATGTGAACAAGTTGCTCAGGTTGTGATTTAGATGTATGCCATGGATTTGGTTAGTGCACCGAATATAAGTGCCATAATTCTTTCGTAAAAATGCCTGAATAAAGTTACAAAAAGGTCTACCTGTCGGGATGCTGTTTTTGGAATCATGTGTCATAATAGTAGTAACAGTAGTGTACTTGAGAGAAATAAAGAGTGAGGGGTCATGTACCTTGATAATGGAAGTCAGCTTTTGAGTAATGAGATGGGGGTGTAGGATTGACATCATTAAAGCAGCAAAAGCAGCTACAGAAGGCCTCACCATTAGTTGGTGTCCCTACCATATCAGTACCTAGTTCGGGTAATTTGGATATGATCCTGTCCTTAGCATTTGTTTTCCTGGCATGACTTCGAACCATTGATTTTGTTCCTGGTAGCTTAAGAATTTCAGTATTGCACTATAAATCCCAGTAGCAAATCAGCTTGCCTTCTGTGAGCCACTGTTCTCCACTGTAGGCAATTTGGAATGAGGCATTCCTTTTATCTTTTTCCTTTTTTCCTGAAATTCATAAATTTGGATATCGAAATAAAAGGAAAAAGCAAAGAATGAACTGTTAAAAATAAATATCTCCTTAACAGAAGCAGAATTATGATCCTCCTCAAGGCAAGGTTCTAAGTTTGCCGTAGAAATGTCACGATTGTACAACTTCAAACGTATATAAGAAATCATCCTCCTTGCATACACCTTATGGATTAATATGATGTGTAGCTGGAGTTGATGTTATGTGTGTTTATTGCTTCTTATGTTACAGGTTTTCGAAAGATTCAGCGGGTTTGATATGGTTAGCGATGCTTGCAACTGCTAAGTAGTGTCCTCGATGCCATGTTCCTGGTTTATGCTGGCTTATGGATGGAAAGTTGTGGCAGTTTTAGGGGCAAGATCACATCCTGATTCTACTTGAGAATTCCCTCATTTTACCTGTATTGAATCCATTCATCTGTATTGTACTTTATACCATGATCTTATAATTGTCAAAGAATAGATTGATGTTCCTCCCAAGTAAGAACAACTCCAATAGTGTAAGAAACCCTTTTGTTTAGAGAGCTTAGTTGTGCTATTCTTGATACGTCCAACCATTTTGGTCCGACATGGTCTCAAGTCTCAATTTTTTTTTATATTGTGCATGGGGAGGTTCATGTAGGATGGTTAAAGATAAGGTTAGGAAAAAGAAAAGCAAAATACAAAATGAATGAGATAAATCAAGGAATAATAATAGAATAGTTTGAATTAGGGTGACGTTTAATATGAGAGAAGTGAGAGTATATTTTTTGTAATGTGTTTAATTATATTACATTATAATGCTTGTTTTGTAACAAATTACTATAATATAAGATTGTAATGCATTTATATTAAAGTCAAAAGACATAATATGATTGCAGTTCAAAATTATGTAATCACATTATATTGTACCTTGTAATGTTTTTAAAAATATTTTTATTTTTTAATTTTATTATTTTGTTAAAAATATTTGATAATGTTATAATTAAAATAAAATATATAATATGAGAATTTAAAATAAAATTAAAATAAAATATAAAAAATTAAAATTTATATAATATAAGTAAAAGAAATTAAATTAAAATATATAATATAAAAAATTATATTAAAAAAATAAAATATATAACATTAAAAATATATTTAATAGATGATATTATATAAAAATTAATAATAAAAAGTACAAGTACATTAAATTTATATTTTAATAAATAAAAATAATTTTAAAAATTAATAATATTTATAAATTAAACGTTACAATATTATTATATATTAAATATTATAATGTTATTTTTCCTACAATCACATTATTTGTAATTAAGTTACCTATAATCACGTTACAGTGTAAAGTATCAAACATCGCATAAAGATAGCAAAGCTTATTGAAATCAGAATTAATATAGACAAAATTTGATTCAATTTGAATGATCCATCCAAAACCGATCCACCCGTTTTTGACTTAAAAAATTATAAATTTGAACTTTAGATGGTTCAATCTAAATGATTCTAATGTGGAACCCGAGTTAATGAACTTGAAAATAACCCGATCTTCAGTGACACCTACCGAACCGGACTCAACCCCTCAACTGTCATCTCTACTAGAAATAACTGCAGTGCACTCTAAAATTATTATTATTTTTATTTGTTTCATGATAAATAGAAACTAGAAGTAAAGAAGAAGTAAGGTTTACAAGTAAATAATTATTGGAATATTAATTTTGCTCATAACAGACGCATCCTGTACGTTCCTTACCCCTCGTTTTCCTCTACTTTTATACCAGAAATAATGAAACAGATCAACTGACCACGTTCAGTCCCCACCTTACTCTCCTGCTAAGCTCTAAAGCAAGAGGAGCTAGGCAGTCCAACCAACCACCCATTCAAGCTTAAATAGAGATCTTTCTTTTTAAAAGATGGTAAAATAACTTCAATGGAAAGTCGGAAAATCTTATTACCAACACGTTTGTAACATTAAGGTCACCACATTTTGACATACCAACATGAAGAGGAAAACGATCAAGCATCTAAAGAACAGCTCCACTAAAAGTTCAATATTCAAAGTTAAAGCAATTCATTTTATGTCAGTAAGGAGCTTATTACAGAAAACTACAGAAGGGAGACTGAAACGCGAGGATGTCCAAACTTTGTTCCTCCACCAATCGCCCACCTGCAAGATTGGTTGTCCACTGAAAATCAATTTGCATTCTGAGTATGATCAGAGAAATTCAAGACAATAGAGTTGTTGTGATGATCTTTTGTCTACATCACCAGCACTATCAAGAGCCCTAATAGAAGCTCAAGGCTGCCACTAATGTGTAAAATTTAGACCCCTTTCAATGAAGAGTGGTTATGATCAACAAAATTCAGCAAAACTCAAGACAATAGAGTTGTTATGATCAGCATTACCATGGGAATGTCTTATTTTGAACCAAATGTGGCAACTTGGAAAACAAAATGCTAGCAACCTGACCACATGGCAAGCCAAATGTCTTCTAAAAATTTTAAGTAGATTATGATAAAGGTCCTCTAATTTTCACCAAAGTTTTACTCACATAAAGGCCTATCAGTTATAGCCATTTCCATCCCAACCTCTAAATAAGTGCCAAAACATCCTATGATCTAACGTATTTATTATGACGGATAAAATTGTCCACTTCATCATCCCATAGTATAAAATTAGATGTTTAAAGGATTAAAAGTTTTGAGTAAATTACAGAAAGGGCTCTCAAACTTCAATCATATTTTCACTTTCATGACAAAATATCTCAATTTTTTACATTTCCACCCTAAACTTGCATCACGCAAGACAATATTAACTTTTTGTCAATTACAGTTGAAAAATTGGATAAACATTAACACATCAACACCATGTCACCAGATGCTAAGAATTCTTCAAACCTTTCTGTTTTTTTTGTTTGATTTTATTGTCTTTTGCATTATTTGTTATCTTTTTTCGATTCAACATTTCTCCTTAGACCTAATCAACACAATTCTTTTAAATCACCTGACCCTAGAGAACCTAACCTAGTCCTTGACTTTAACAACCTAGAATCCTTTATCCATATCTTCAAAGAGGAAAATTCTTTGAGGTAAATGTAACAGCATTTGAATTTGAATAATCTTGGTTATGTGTTTGAATGATGTCTTGGTGATGAGAAGCATCCCTGAATTCATCTTAGTTATCTTGATATATTTTGCTAGACATGTGCTGTTTTAATTTAGTTAATGGGTACCAATTATGTAACTAAGGTCGTGTGACTAGCATGTGATAATTGAATTAGTTTGAATCGCTAGAATTAGATAGGACTTATTTGTATCAACGCGTCAGAATTAAAAGCTGTCTTACCCTAGTATAAATTGTCTTATAGACACATTAGGCAGCTGTGTTATACTTGGACATAATTGTTAGAAGTTCTACAACCCTAAACCCAAGTTTTCTAGTTTTATACATCAATTTTAGCCTCTTTTCCCATTTCCCTTTTATTGTCTCTACTTCTGCACTACACTTATGCTTCACTACAAGAAAGGGTCCTATTCTGGATAATAATTAAATTAGATGCTATACAGATAACATCGACACACAATGGAATTATGGGGTGAAAACTTTTAACAATTTTAAAAACCAAATATGAAAATCAAAATAATGTCAGATATGGACAATTTACAATTTGCTTTCTCAAACCACAAACAATGGTTGTGCTGTATGGAGAGAATTTGGACAATTTCTTCCACTACACATAAAAAATTCCTTATGGTAAGAAGACATTGTTATATCTATTCAAAGTGCAAGATGAAAATTGCAACAATTGAGAGGTGAAGGATAAATTTTGGTGTAATTAACCCTTTTAATTAGGATGATAACAGTCTCAGTTTCATGCTTATTGGCTAAATAACTCCACATAACAACAACAGATATCCCAGAACAGTCATCAATCGATTAAACAGCAATTCCAAACCACATTTAACAGGATTAAACACTGATTTAAGTATGTAACCCTAAAAATATCACAGAAACAAACTATTAACAAGGCATCCCTTCTCAAATGGGTTCAAAAGGCAGATAAAAATAGTACTAAGAACAAATTTGAAAAAAACAAAAAACCTCAGAAGAGGCAGTGGAGTGTTTCTTGAGAGATCCATTTTGCATTTCAGAAAAACTGCGATCCTACACTCCAAAGAAACAGAGAAAAAGGAAGCAGCGGACAAGATATAAAGAGAACAGGGGAAAGACCTGATCTCAATGAGATTGAGACTGATGATGTGAGGATGAAGGCGCATAAACCCTGTTGTAGACCTGCTCTCCGACCAGGTAAATGCCGAAGGCCACGAGGGCGATTCCCAGCCCCGGAGTGGCATGCCGTAGCTGATTGCCAAGCATCGGATGCTTCCTCCACTCGTCCCTCCTCCTGAAGAACTCCCCCGTCGGTCCAAGTGGCTTCCCCATTCTCTTCTCTCGATTTCCTTCTCTGCTCGTCGGCGTTTCTATTGTCTTCGGATTTGGGCTTTTACCCTCGAATGTGTTGTTAATGTCAGGAATTGATTGGGTTGCTAATTGCTTACCTCACAGCTTTCCCGTTCTTTTTCCATCGGCCTTTCCTCTTTCAATTATTTTTTATTTTATTAATTTATTTTTAATTAATTTAAATTTTAAAATATTAAAAATAATATGTATTTTTTCTTAATTTAAACCTCAAATCAAGTTCGGATTTAGATTTAGACGTTCAGATTATTAACTTTTAACATTAAATTAATTTTATTAATGTTATTATAATTAATTGTCACGTTTTACATATTATTTATTTAGATTTATGAAATTTCACTATCACCAGTAAAAAGAGTTATTTAAAATTAAAAACGACTTTAAAAACCGATTTTTGAAGAAGGCAAAAGTTTCGATAATCGAGTTTTACGAAGGAATTATCTCGAATCAAACCAACATTTACAAAAGATTAATACAGGTTTACATGGACGGTAGAGGCATTATTTGAAGGATGAAACTTAAAAAGGCCTGCTATAAACCATAGTGTCCCTCAAATTATGTTTGGGAGACAGGATTTTGGCTCTACAATTCCTCTACTCACTCCAATGGCATTGTTGCAGCTAGAAACCAATTGCCCTCCTCGAGTTGCTGAAGCCAACTGAATGTTCTCCAGTGTAATGCCCGTGCAAGGAAAATTGTCGCTGCAGTTCAGATTGATTGCTACTTGTGTTCTTGATGTCCCATATAGTTGAGAGTAGAGCACACCATTGATATGAACTCCAGTGGTCTGTGCAAAAAGCACTTGGCATTAATCTTTGCAACCTCAGCATTTTCTGTCTAGCTTGTATAGAAGCACCAGCAACAGCAGGAACTCAGCAGGAGAGCTACTGGGATTGATCCCTAACGGGTTAGTGTGGTGAGTGATTTCTTGGTTTCTATACAATGTGGATCGATGGCTTAATCCTTAAGCGATCGATCTCTAGCGAGGAGTAAGTGATTTCTTGGTTTCTGTCCAATATGGATTGATCTCTGTAACTCTCTTGCTGGCTTCCTGCTATTGCTGGTGCTTCTGTTGCTGGAAGATGCCGATGCTGCTGCTATCTTACAAGCTCATATATGTATTTGTCTTACCGTTTTGCTGCACGAATTCGGATGATCACAGTAGAAC
Source organism: Theobroma umbraticum (assembly GCF_002168275.2). Taxonomy (NCBI): domain Eukaryota; kingdom Viridiplantae; phylum Streptophyta; class Magnoliopsida; order Malvales; family Malvaceae; genus Theobroma; species Theobroma umbraticum. The sequence goes on from NW_018397274.1 coordinate 1,138,537, forward strand.
TGATCAATGATAATTGGATTTTCCACTTCTGTGAAGTTTATGTTCGAGAAAGATACATTCTCGACTACACCTCTGCCTGTCTGCAGAACAAATACAAATTCAACTTAAGCAGCTCATGATTTCGAAAATTCATCGGCAGCCATGGCCAAGCTGTTGGAGTAAGTATTTGGGTTTTCGTTTTGCTATAAATTGCCATACCTGCCATGTCTTGATTCGTACCCCATTAGTTGTCCCTCGGAAGTTTACACCCCTCACGTTAATATTCTTTACTTGAGCCTCCCCTCCATCCTTTCCTAGGCTTCCAATGCTATTATATATCCAGAGATATTAGCAGGAGATGTTAGATTTACTTTCATTTTATAGAAATTAGGACAATCTGTGTCAAGGACACAGTAATTTATCATATTTCTAAGTCTTAAACAAGAATATAAGAGTAGATTTTATGCATGCTATGCTAGGTTCATTATCTCAGAGGGAGTCGTGAATCTCAAATCAGCTGTTTACTATTGTGAGACTTAGTATTTAAGTGTTCACACCATAGGTTAATGTGGACCATGAGGAAGGATGTCACGATCTCAAAAGAGACTCTTGAATTTCACATCAATTGTGTATTAGAATGAGACTGGATAGTAGAAGGTTTGGTACCTCACACCATGACCAGGACCACAATTACTGTTAGTGATGTTGATGTCAGAAGTAAAATCACCAATGGAGATACAATCATCACCTGTTCCATCGACAAAGGAAAACGTTAAGCAAGGAAACACCTAGGAATACGAGTCCCTCAACACAGAGAAAAGCTGTTGCAGATAGCGTTTTACATTCAGTTTGGAAAACCATACATGCCCATTTTTCCCTTGTAGAAACTTGGTTTTGCAATTTAACTCAGAGCATGTACATGCAGCAGTCAAACTTACCATCACCAATTTGTGAATTGTGAATGGATACATTACGAGAAGCCTGAATGTGTACCCCGTCAGTGTTGGGGCTTGTTCCAGGAGCTTGTACAGTCAAGAATCCAAAGTCAACATCTTGGCATCCCAACACCAGCACATGCGTTTGAGGGCTGTTTTGAAACTTAATATTGCTCATGTGAATATTGTTGCATCTGTCAAATTTGAGTACCTGCAAAGCAGAATATAGCATACAGCTAACCTGCCATTTTTGCAAAACGAAGGCTGATAATGACAGATAGAGATGTAGTAACAAATCCTGGAATCAGAGTCCTACTGTTCTTTTATACTAAGCTAAGCACCCCAGGCAGCAATTTTTCTTGTCTAAATCTCTTTGAGAACAATATTTAGTATTGATCAATAGCTAGAGAAAAGAAACAGTATTTCCTGACTCAATGCTAATCTCACAAAATGACTTATACTACCAAGTACCAAGAAACGTGCATGCTTACCGTTGGTGCTAGTCTAATGCATCCCTGCAGAGAAGTTCAACAATCAGAAATGGAGATCGAAAAAAAGTAGAAAAAAAAAGTAATTATCTTAATGGAAGTATAGATGTTGAAGTATACCTGAAGACCAGGTTGAAGTTTGCATGAGCGATCCCACCAGCCTTTGCCACTTCCGTCCATCGTGCCAAGGCCATCAATAGTTAGACCATTTACGTCCTGAAAGGCTAACCATGTTGACAGATCAGCTGCCTTCCATTGATCGGGACCATTGGGCGCTACAATGGTTCCTGATAACTGCAAGAAATTTAAATATGCAGAAGAACATTAACCCTGCAGAACTGTAAATCATATTATCTATTCTCGTGAATTAGGATCCAATTTTGGTTCTATCTCACATCCTAATTCACTCATGTTATTGCTAGGAGAACGTTTCGGGTACTACTGGAATCTGTCGAAGTTTAATTTTGTTGATTGTCACTTACCTTGACATTGATTATACTAGACTTGCAGGGGCCTGTGAATGTTGTGGGATTCACCAAAAATATTTTCCCGTTGGGGATAATCATGGTAGGAATGCCTGCTCCAGCACCACATGTATCCTTCCATGCCTTCATGAACGCCTGCATTCGAAAAATGTTAGAAAATCAGTACCCCAATGATATTAACAGCAGCTTGTACATATCTGCAAATTACCAAGGAATCATCAGAAATGCCATTGCCGGTAGCTCCATAACTTAGAACGTTGAACACATTTTGCTGTGCATTTGCACTGATACAAATTGTGATCATCAAGACCAGGCAAATAACATACGCAGTTGATGACGGATCCTGCAAAAAGTAAATAATATAAGAATGTCAGACATATCTCCAATCAGTAAGTTGGGGTTTAGATTAAGCAGTCTTAATCGTACCATGGTATGTAAAGACACGGATGACAACAATTTTTGTGTGCAGGACACAGGAAGGGTAGAATGCTGATGAAGAGACGAGCTATTTAAGGTGATTGTTTGATGGTTTTGGAAGGAAAAAACTCCTTAATTGGACATCATGCATGGTTAAACCATATATGGATGCAATTATGGGTGGCAAAAACCTGATTACCATCATTTGGTATTGCATGTTAGGTAAAATATAAGCATATAATTGAGAGAAGCCACCTTTAGTAATGCTGTCTTCATGGTAGAAACCAGAAAAGTTTTTAATGATCCAACTCAAGTTTCCATATATGTTTTAAAATAAATAGCATTGCATAACAGTATTGACTGCCTGGTTGGACCTTTCGCAAGCTGTATCTTTGCTTTTCAAGTTCAGTTATGGTATCTTTCCTTGCAACACACAATGAGATGTTGCTTCTGGTATTGCATTTTGTACCCCCAAAGATTATCCTATTAGACAAAGTAGTCTAAATAGAGTACTGGTTTTGTGATTGCATAAGTAGAGCTGACATTGATTAATTCTCTTATTAGTTGGTGCTTGTTCATTAGAAGAAGGTGGAGAGAAAGTCGTGAAGATGCATCATGTAATCTGTGATCTGACATTATCGATTCTTAAACTGAAACCTTTTAAGAATCTAGCTCAAAAAATCAAATAACATTTATTTTTAACAATTAATTAAGGTTTGAATTGATAGGAGAAATAAAACTGTCATTCCAAATTCTAGCTATACATCTACTAGTGGTTTTTTTTTTAAAATGTGATTCTAAATAAATTTAATAATTTTAAACATGACTAGTTAAAACAATAAGATAACAACATACAAATTTACGTTTAAAATTATCATGTTTCGTTATCTTAAACACATGTTTAAAACACAATAATTATCTTAATCGGTTTAAAACAATTTAACTACTTAATTCACATATGACACATTTAATTCATTTAATTAATCATGCTATAATATGACTTGTTTAATCTATTTATGATACTCATTTAAACAAATTAATCATGCTTATATGAATTTTTTGTATTGTATAAAATTTAATCTAACTTGTTTAATGAGCGAATTAATCATGTCTTGCAACGAGCAATAAAGGTATCCATTAATCCAACTTATTTAATAAACATGCTAATCGCATTTGTATATCATGTAATAATCGTATCCATTTATTTAGAATTTTCGTAAACACGACCCGATTACGCTACAAGAACAAAAATTGTCAAGTCTGAAGTTACAGGACGAGAGGCAATCCTCATCCAATATATCTCACGCTCCCTATCCCAGAATCTAGATAGAACCTTAGGCTTTATAATATATAGAACATAAACAAAATCCAAAGCCAACAACAGATCGAAAAAATTTTCCAGGCGACGTTAAAATTTCACTATTAGGAGGGATTTTAACTTCAATCCACCAACTGTAACACAGATTTCAGTCTAACCATTATAATCAACGTCATCAAAAGTGTACTAGAAAACAAAAATGATGACAATAAGTTGAGCAGATGTTTCTTCTCACCTACTAACATTGAGCTTAAACAGAAACACCCTAAAGTTTACAACAATTAATCAAGTTCTGGCACACCACCTTTCCCGCCAGAAACTCTAAATCAGCCAAAACGCTTCGTATCGCTAACATCAAGAACTTCAATCATGAAGGCACTACACAAGAAGGAAAGATAGTAAGGTAGGGCTGCAAAAGGAAATACCAAGGGGAAAGTTGGAAGCAAATGAAACACATTTTATGATACTTGATCATATACATCCAACAAGTATAGAATAGCCAGTGGCAGAAATTAGAAATAGAAAAATCCAACAATCCATTTCATATCTTTATGGTTTTCCTCAAACCACTAATAACCATATGCAAACTTAAATTGGGATGAAACTTGTATACTAGAAACCATAATTTTAAATGAGTTATGCCAAGAAAGCTGTAATTACTATTCATTAGTCTAAAACAGTCAGCATCCATTCATGTAATGCATGAAGCAAATCATTACCCACAATTGCCATCAATCATACTAAGTACAACATCACAAAGTACAAGGTGATCTTACTGTATGTAGAAGTATCAATTTGCTCAGGAAGCTCCTTTATATCCACCTCAAACCTTGCCTGAACCTGAAACCATCAAAGTAGCAATAGTTATAAGACAAAAGAGACTACATAGTTAAATTAAACGAAAAAAAAGAAACAAAAGGAGATAAATATGGCATTAAAAACAGAAAGCCCTGTAAAACCTGATTCAGGACATCAGAGTCAGATGAAGATGAGACAAACGTAATTGCAAGCCCCTTGGTGCCAAATCTACCAGCTCTACCCACCTGCATTAACAGAGAACCCACAGAAAAAGAATAGAAAGTCAAGGTCAACATGACTTTGGTTCGATTGCAATATAAAAACAGAACTTACCCTGTGCAAGTAGGTATCAGCAGAGTCTGGCATGTCATAGTTGATTACAATGTTCACACGCTCAATATCAATTCCCCTTCCAACTAAATCTGTTGCCACAAGAATTCTTTTGTGGCCCTCCTTGAAACTCTTATATCGTGTCAGCCTTTTAAAAACATAAATCAAACAGAGTCAGCCACTGCCGACATACTTTCTACAGCTAAAGAGAGAAAGGACACAAATTCACAAGCATAATGGTCTGACCCCAGAAGCCCATTCCATAAAGAATTTTTTCATGCTAAAAGAAAACCATTGAATGTTGATACCTAAGCTAACATATCCATGTTCATGAACCTGTCATCAACTTTATTGACATCAGCACCACTGTCATAGAGATTGACACCCTTTTCACCAAACCGTGATCAGGGCTAGGGAAACAATAACTTTAAGAATTAAGAACTTCCAAAATGGCAGAAATGATGCAACAGACACAACTACGGCTAACCAACTACATATAAACAATTAAGTCACGATATCAGCATCCTTTTTATACAAATACTTCACGGACATGTCATAGATTCACAATCTCACACCCAATGCAAAAGAACACCACAAATAATGCCTTTTATTCTTACGAAGCACACATAACTGCAAGAAACATATAACACTAAAAAGAAGGCAATGCACAAGAAAACCACATATAAAACCAAAAAAGGAACAAATTAGAAGAAACTTCCCTGAAGTATTAACTCTTCTTAATTCAATATAACACCAATGCAAACAAAATGCAAAAAAACCAAGCATTGATACCACCAAGAAAGTTGACATGCCAAAACTAAATGCATAGACATAGATAAAGTGATACTTCACCCAGCCCACCAAATATCAGAGAACGCATACCTTTCTTCCTGGGACATTCCAGAGTGGATGCAAATAGAGGGGAAATTACACTCCACCAGTAACTTGTTGAGCTCAGCTGCTCTGCTCACACTTTTAACAAAAATGACTACTTGGTTGAAATCCAAGGCATCAAGGAGGTCATTCAACTTGCGATTTTTCTCTAACTCACTCAATTTAATATAATGCTGCATAGGTAAACAAAATTACGGATTGAGTGCATCTTTCCCGTTTCTATTAGTAAGGCTGTCAAAAGGCTTTCTGAGAGTAGTGAATCCAGTGAAAGCCGAAGACTAAGAAGAAAGTACAAAAGGCAAAGCATAAAACAGTGAGACTATATAGGAATCGCAGAGGTCAGGTCAGTGGAAAGAGTTGGGGAAAACAACAATCCAATTCCCCTTGTTTGGATGCTAAGAAAACAATGGGAAAGGAAAGGAAGGAGTACATTACAGACAGTTAAGGAGTGGAAAAAAAATGGCAACTTATTATTCTACTACCATGTCCTTTATATATCAAATGGAAATGTTAAATAAAGGGTAACATTCTCTTTCCAATCAAAAATTCTCAAACAGGAACCTTCCTTTGCAAATCCTCCTAATTTGAAGGTTTTAAAGGGATACATCCAAAGCCCTCCCTGTCCATAGAAAATTATTGAAGCAAAAGAGAGAAGCTCATCTCCATCTCCTTTACCTTCTCTTCCTTCAAATTCAAACAAAGCCTATACAAAAGCAGTGGCTTAGCTGTATGCATACCTGTACCAGACCATGAAGAGTCAACTTGGCTTCATCATCAACATAAATTTCCATTGGCTGCAGCAAAAAAAAAATCACAAATTCGGATTATCTTTCTACCACAACCCAGCACCAGCAGCAAAAACCAAGCAACCACTAATATAAGACTTCAATCCTTTAAATGAGAAAGTAGAATTTAGGAAAAAAAATTTCAAAAGACCAACAGCTATCTAGCAAGAAGTTATTTAATGTACTGTAAAATTAATAGAAGCAATTCAAGCTCCAAAATTATGATATCCCTGCCATTGACAAGAGGTACATACCAGAACAACATATTACCCACATAAAGTAAGAGTATCAAAAATGACACAATGGGATCCAAAATTACAAAAGAAGTGGAGTACTTACATCTTGCATAAATTTTTTGCACACAGGTCGAATTTCCTTGCTAAGTGTAGCTGAAAACATCATAACTTGCTTATCATGTGGGGTCATCTTGAAGATCTCTTGCACATCTCTCCTCATGTCTGTACAATCAAAAAAAAATGATGATGATGGACAATAAAATAAAAGAAGTGCCAGATAAAAAGTACATCTTCAGCAGATTTATGGAGATTTGCAAGCATACCAAGTGACTCAAGCATCTTGTCACATTCATCAAGTATAAAATGCCTCACGTTCTTCAAACTAAGATCTTTTTCCCTAGCAAGAGCCAATATCCTTCCAGGTGTTCCAACAACAATATGGGGACATTCATTCTTTAGCAAATCCTTGTGAACCTTGATATTGACACCACCATAGAAGACAGAAACTTTAATATCTGGCAGATAAGTACTGAACCTCTCAAACTCGTGGCATATCTGTCAAAACACAGTGAATATCTTAATAAAAAGGAACCCGAAGATGAAAATTGTTTGGCACTACAACACCTCAACTGGCATGCTAATTTCAATCAACAAATACAAGTCTCTAAAACATACCTGGTAAGCTAATTCTCTTGTATGGCATAGAACAAGAGCAGCAACTTGACCAGCAACTGGCTCGATTTGCTGAAGAGTTGATAGAACAAAAACAGCTGTCTTCCCCATCCCAGATTTTGCTTGGCAAATGACATCCATTCCCAGAATTGCTTGAGGGATGCACTCATGTTGAACTGGTGAAGAAGCAAATAAAATTGCAGTGGACGAACCCTCAGTAAATTATAATTGTTCTTCCAGATCCTTTAATGGAAAGGTTACCAAACTAGTTTTCTTGTCCAAATGATGTATATAGAAGTAGTGATTACCTGAATAATAAAATCTTGAACAAGTTAGAAACCAAGAACAAGCATGCCCAGAATGAATGAATCAGGCAAAGTAGATGAAACTTGATTGCTAAATAACTAGAGCAAGCTTTATATTCAGCCATAAACAAATCCAAATAAACTTAACATAAATTAATTATTAAGGATAATTTAAAAACCCAATTACTTAAAAAAGAGTTCAAATGAACCATAGAAAACAAGATAGAACAACGAAAAAAAAAGAGTAAAGCTATGATAAATTTTAAGATTCACAAGCAAGAATAAATTAAACTCAGCCTAAGACAAAGTGATAAATCAAAATAGGCAAAGTAAACTGATATGAGGTTGCACAAATATTGCTTCACGGAAAACTATTACAAATTTAATACAAATGATATCCTGTAACAATAAATATTTCATCCAAAAGCAGTCTCTAGAAGAGTAAATGAAAATAATACATCAAACTCATATACACCATTCTAAGTCACTGAAAGCAAGAAAAACAACATGACATAAATTCAAGGAATTCACAAATGTTAAAGCAAGACATGAGTTTAAAACTTTGCCTTCAGATGGATGTTCAAATCCAGAATCCACAATAGAGCGAAGCAGCTCTGGTTTCAACAGGAAGTCTCTGAATCCCGAACTGTGAATTCCAACATACCCCCTACACCACATAAAAAACCAAGAAACAAATTAAAATTAGACCCAGCACAAGAACAGGAAAACAACCAAACTGTTTACAGAGCAAAATCAAAAAGTACATACTATTTACAGAGCAAAACCAAAAATTACATCTATATGCACATGGCATCAAGAGTATTACAAAATAAATTTCAACTACAAGTCAAAAATGAAATCACTTAATCACCTTCACAATATAAAAAACAACATGCCCACTTAATCCACATTTTCTGTTGAAACAAAATGACATATACATAAAGCAATTGAAGCAAAATAACAACTACGAAGAGCTACGCTTTGACCAAATTCTATATACTTAATTAGATAAGGTATATAATCAACCATATTACCTAAAATGAGATTTACAAAATATATACACACAGCATTGTACAGTAAAAAAGCATGTTACACTCAAAATATTATTCAAAAAACTCTATGTATAAAGTAAAAAAGACTAACTTCTTGGCAGAATCAGCGGCCTTAGCGGAGACCGAGTCAAGGGCTTTTTCATCCTCTTCTTCGTAGTCCAGAAGCTCTTCCTCGTAGGCGTCGTTGTCCTTTATTTCACCCATCCTTTTCAACCAAAATAATATAAAATAAAAATCTAACTTTATTTGCGAATTCAGAGTTAGGGTTTATCAAAAATTTTCAGCAATTGAAACACTAAAAAATAAGAAAAAAAAATGTTGAAGAACTCTTACCTTCCAGCTTCGAACAAAAATGGGTTTTGTTCTTCCTCTTTAGGTTTGGGAATGTAGAAAAAAAAAGGAAAAAAATTTGAAAAAAATTAAAGAGGGACAGGGAGAGAGGGAAAGAGAATTGAAAAGAGAGAGGGAGATGCTGAAATAAAACCCTGGATCTAGGGTTTGAAAAGAAAGAGGAGGTGATATTACAAAATGAAGAAAATAAATTGTGAATGACGGAATTGGCCTCACTATGTTGCAAGTACATGACTATGGAGGGGGAATTATGAAAGACATTATATATAATTTTTGATATAATATTTTTTAAAAAATAAATTATTTTAAAAAATTTAAATAAAGTCATTATATTTTAATTATATTTAATTAAGTTTTTATATTTTTTATTTTGAGTTAAATAAATTTTTATATTTTTATTTTAAATTAAATAAATTTAAAAATTAATTTAATAAAAATATCATTTGTCGTTTTATATCATATAGCACTAATATAGTATGTTAAGATATTATAATTGTTGATAATATGACAAGTTCAATGTATTATAATTAATGATGATATGACATATTAATTTGATATCATAACGTGATTATATGATATTTTTCACCTTTTACATTAAAATTATGTCAATATCATATAGATATAAATGATAATAAACATTTTAGCTAATCATGATTAATTAATCATTAATAATAAAAATTAATTTAACTTAAAATAAAAATTTAAAAGCTTGATTTAACGTGATAAAAATATAAAAACATAATTAAATTTTCTTAATTGAATGATCATTAGTCTATTTTCGAATGGTTACTCTCGAACAATTAACTTTGTCCGACATTTATGTTTATAAGCTTAAAATTCACCCCTTACCTATTTGAAATGTTGGGTACCCTACCTATTCCACTCACCGTAATGTTTATCATGATTGGTTTTGCCATTGCAAATTATTAATACAAAATCCGTAATATCATTACACTAATTCTTTCTTTCATAATAAAAAAAAAACTTATCTTAATGCAAACCTGTCAATATCTCTAAGAGGAGATTCTATATAAGTGAAAAATTAAATAGATTTGAATATCATTATTAAGAATTCATATTTTTAATTTAAAAAATATATTTTATTAAATAAAAGAAATTTTCATTTATATTTTTAAAATTCATTTATTTTTTATTGACACAGAACCGTTCTCCATATTCATCTATACCCAATTTCCAAGATGGTATGAAACACAGGTGTGTTCCAGACAACCTGGTGCATTTGTCATTGTCAATTTCATTAGCTTTTCGGTCTTTTAAGAAGACCTCCGATTTTGCCCAACAGAGAGGCTGCAAGCACTTGAAAGCAATAAATATTCAGTTAGCTCTGTACATACATGGCTTGTATAGAATCTAGCCTCTTTCTTTTAGGATAAACCCTCCTTTACCAAAAAAATACAGTCATTAACAAGGATTATTATTTCTCCAAAATATGTTTCAAATCTCTGACAGACCTGAATACGTTAACAAGAAATCACAGCAGCAAAACACCCCAAAGTGACTCGATAACATCAGCAAGAACCCCATTTGTTTACATTGTTCATGAGGATGCAGAAGCCCCTCCATTACACAGATTGAAGCCATACCAAACCCCATAAGGAATAAAAGTGTTGTAATTAAATGTGACAGACTTGGTATAGTAGCCATAGACAGTCACACTCTCTGGTTTCCATCCATCATTTCCACTCCTGTAGAGGTACAGATAGCAAACTTGGTACGTGCAGGGGCCCTTTATTTGAAATGTATCAGTAGAACACCTCTCAAATGTCCTTGAAGATGGATCATCCAGCCTTGGTGCATAAACCTGATAATCCAAAACAAGATTTCATTTCACAAAACGCCCTTGTACTAATTTCATGATTCTCCTACAAAAGGGTCTAAGTAATCGCCATGCCAATGTTCAAATCTGAATCATCAAGGACAACTTATGGATATGTGTGCCTTAAGCATGTTAATGATCATGGACACCATACCTGATTGCCAGAAGCATCACCAAACGCAAGACTGATCTGATCTCGTGTATAGGAGGTCGACGAACAGCTTGTCCTTATTGACACTGTGTAAGAGCAGCTCCCCGCATTCTATGAATAAAGCAATGTAAAATAGTTAAAAATAAAACGATTCCAAACAGTACACCATGAAAACTGACACTGTTTGTCTTTTCCCTCATACAGTTTTTGCTTTGGGAAGATTTCCTGGAAATTTCATAAACAGGCAAATTTGTAACATTGAAGATTCCTGGCAAGATTTTGCTCATAAGAAACTCTCACTAAGGAACAATCTTCTGCTCAAAGACGTTTGCAGGCATGGGGGTGGATGTCAATTTTCAACACATATGTGCGGAATCAGTCTGAAAAGAAGTAGAAAAAGTGGGAATCAAACATACCTGGGTAGCATTGATCTTGAAAGATTTGACAGGCTGAGGCAGAGGCAGAGGCAGAGGCAGTGGAAGTATTCTCTTAGCATCTGCTACGGTGAAGAAGATGAAAGTCAAGGGGAGCAAAAGGGTCACTGCTCTGATCATCTTCACTAAGACACCTGGAAGAGGCAAATCTGATATCTATGAGGCTAACAAGTCCTATCGAATATATAGTACTAGCCACTTGGAAAGCTTTTCCACTAAGGAAGGGTAGAGAAGTCTTTTAAGGCTAGAAGAATAATGATAACAAGATGCCATGATTCCATACTTCTAATTGACCTTCATTCAATAATCCACCTATTGTCTCTTTTTTGCCCTCCGTCCTCTGCCATTGGTTTTGGTTAACCTAACTCGCCGAGTTGGATAGGACAAGACTATTTATGAAGAAAGTTCCAAAAAAGACAATAACAGATAGAGCCCATCTCATTCATTTGCCTATATTTCATTTCCTAAAATATATTAATTACTGCCCAATTTCAAGTTTGTCTTATTGATAAATATATTTCCAAGACATTTTTTCTTGTTTCACTTGATTAATCAAGTAATTAACGAGTTCAGATATTGAACAAGTAATGCTTAAAATATTATGATACAAATATAAATAACATTTTCAAATTTTATCCGAATAATTATAAAATTTGAGTTCCCTATCAGTTAATGAAATTTGGAATAAGAAATTTTAAAAATATGATGAAATACCCCAATGGTTGACATCCTTAATTGTCTTCAATTCTGGCTGATTCAGAATAGATTCAGTGCATAGAAACCAAGAGTTGAAAAGGCAACCAATTTTATCATTAAGGTTACCAAGTTTATAATTAAATCCTTTGAAAACAGTTCCATTTCTTCAATGGATAATAGAAACTTGTTGCAGTATAAAGAAGCATAATCTTTTCCAAGAGTTTGTGCACCACAAAGATTCTTTAGCATTAGGCTGACCATATACAATATGAATTGCAGCTCAACTCTGAGGATAAACTGAACAACAAAATGTCCCTGGCTCATTTTCTCTCTCTTGTTTTCCCAATAATGAAGCAAGAAATTAAAAAGTATATGGAGGCATGAATAACAAATAAAAGGCATATATAAAGAAGAAAAAAAGAACAACATTCAAGAAAAGAAAGGACTAGGGGTATTTGAAAACTTCAAGAGCAGTTAATTCAATGCAGAAATCAGGCTCTAAAAGCACTGCAAAAGTTACAAAGTCACTAGCAACACTTGTTTTGTTCCAACTTGTAAAACCAAAGGCTGAGAGGCAGGGTTTAACATTGCCCTTCTTCGTTCTCACCTGCTCATCATCCATCCAACATCACCAGATTCTAAATCGAAAACTCCTAATTTAGATCATCTGAATTCAAGAAAGTACAATAAAACCTATAACATGATTTAACTTGACAAAGGTTCTGGACCAGTTTGTAACTCTTTACTATGGGTGGAGGAAACAGGAATGCAAGCAACTTCTTCTGAGCGAAAGGCTAACTGAAGAAAGTGGAAGAGAGAACAAAAGTATTACCAGAAATATTCTTTCAATGGTTAGCATGTCCTTTTATGATTCAATCTATCAGCCAGAAGTCATGAATCAAATATATAGAACCAATGAAACTTTTGACTTTTGACCTACAACTGAACCAGGCTAGACAACTTCTAAGCAGTATTCTCATCAATCAGAAGACTATCAATCATGTATCCTTAATGTTACTCATTTAAGGTTCAAAACATAAAGAGATGGTAACTAGTGGCTCTTGTTAAAAGCCAACTTACTCTTTCTACCGAGCATGATGTTCTATTTCCCTATCAAAGATCAGCTCAAAATTGATGAAAATCTACCATTATATTATCCCAAAGAAAGAAAGAAAGAAAGAAAGAAAATTATATCTACCATATCACATCCAAGTGAACAGACAAGCAATAGCAAATAGCTCCAATGAAAAATATATTCAACTCAGACTATAAATAACATTCATGGATGACAAAATTTTGGCTTTCACTCAAATTCAGCGAAATCATATCAGAAAATTTGAAAGAGGACACAGTCAAACTAAAAATCCAACCATTTCTTGTAGTAAACACAGGTTTTGGGAGAGATTATGCCATCAGGTGTACAATGACTTATATGTGGACAAACTCCACAAGGAATGGAAGCCATAGTTCCTACCTTTGGTTCCCCTCCATAACCTCTCTTACCAATGCATTTATAACAAACTTTCCCAACCGGAATTGAAGCAAACTCCCCGGTTCCACTGCTTCTCACTTCCATAACCTCATTATCCAAAACCAAAGCCTTCACAATCTCTTCAATCTGCTGTTTTGACAACTCAATTTGCGAAACATTACTCCTCTTAATAGCATCCGTGACCCCTTCCAAAGTAGCAACCTTCAAACCATAGATCTTCCTCCAACATTGCTCTTTCAAAACATTTATATACTCCGTATCCAGGCTCCCTTCTACATACCATGCCCCACCAGTTATTTCATTTGAAGGCTCAAACTCTGCAGAAATAAAATGCTTCCTACCACGGTTTTGGATGTTTTTGACTTCTTTTATGAGATTCTTGGCTAGAAGTGACTTAAGACATTTGGTAACTAGGTTGTCAGGGAGGTTAATTTCGCGTTTCATGTCTCGTTGGGAGATTCCCATGTCTTGTTTACCTTGGATTACATCATGAACAATTCGTTCGTGCTCTGTAAGAGAATCAGAAGTGGCACCCGGGCGTTTCCTCTTAAGTGCATTTGGCCCTTGTAATCGACTCATTCTGATATAACAGAAATAAAAGAAAACAAAAAAAATTAAGAAAACTAGCGTGTAACATGTGCTATGCTCAATTGTTTATTCTGGATTTGCTAAAGTATCAAAAGCTAATGGAAAAGAAATTAAATTAATTTGTTTAAATTAGCAAAGTAAAAATGTTGATCTAATATATCTATATACGTGAATATAATAGTTTAAGCCATTGCATAAAGTTAATTTACATTAACCATAAGGGAAATGTTTGAAGAACAAAAGGAAAATATAAGTAAAGAAGCATTAAATGAATTTGGATTTTTTTTTATTTAGGGAAGGTGGATTCTAACTCTGCTCTTTGAGCAGAGACATCATGCACCCACCACTAAGCCAAATGCTTGGGTGCAACACAGATTTAGATTATACTACTATAAGAGTTTCCAAAAATCAGAAACTCATGATTATGATGGAAAATCAAACAAATCTATAAGAAGAACATATTTGATATACTTCAAAAGGGACATCAAAATAGCAAGCATTTTTACAGAGTTCATGTCGAGAAGGTTTGCATCACTTTAACTAGTAGAGCTATAGGAGGCTTAATCAGTCCATAAAAAGTGTCAAAAGAAGTGCTCATAGCTAACAACCTTTGCATATTTATCTCATTCCATAGAAAATCAAATGTCTGAAACACAATGATTTCTTAAATGTCAAACACCACAGAAAACCAAATGAAGAGAGCAAGAAACACACTGATTTGGTAAATGTTAAGAAGTACAAACTATAAAGAAAAGAAAAAGGTGAATAAGACAATACATTCACAGCCACAACAACAGTTACCTGCAGGCTGCAGTTTCCTATATCACAAAGCTCTAAAGGAAACAAAGAAAGTTGTTAGAGTTTTTACTTTTAGAATGTCTAGAATAAGAAACAAATAAGATCAAAGTTCTAGTTTCCGGCACATACAAGCATTGTCCATCAAAGAGGATTTCTTTTCCCATTTTATGCAGCTTAAACGTCTAAACAAATCAAATTGTTTAATTTAACAATGAAGACACTCTGAAAATTTACCTGTAGCTCAATTGACCAGGCAAACTGATCAATATCTGTCAAAAAAAGAAAGAACCAAGAAATAACATGAAAAAAGTGTCTCTATCCAAAATCAAAATAGGATTAAAACATTATTTTACAAATAAAAATATTGGAATTAAACATAAAATCCAGCTGAAAAATGAAAAAGATAAACTTCATGCTGAAAAATCCAAAAAATAGAGCACTTTGATGTAATTCAACATTATAAAGTACATCTCCCAAATCAAACTTGCAAATATATCATCAAAAGGCACCCTAAAGTAATGATCAAACCACCTTTTCACACAACAAAACCAATCGGCAATGGTGAAATCGGGGACTGGGGCGGCTGAAAAATCGTGCTCCCCCCACCCCTCCCCCTCATGCCTCCACCCCTTCCTCTCCTCCCTCCCTATGCCGCCACCCCTTCCTCCCTCATCCCTCGTCTCTAACCTTTCTTCCTCTGTCCTCTCCAAAAACACTTCCCGGCTTCTCTTTCTCGTCTTTAGCCCCCTTTAGTCTATAATTAATCAATTTCTTTCCCTGAAATTTTCTCTTCTCCCTAAACAACCCAAACCATAATTTCTATGGAAATTTCATATTTAAAGCGAGAAATTGATAGGAAAAAACCAGTAGGATGATAACTCACCCGGGAAAATCAATAGCAAGAGATTGACAAAGTGCAGCGCTGACACACAACTTTCTTTTTTTTTTTTTCCCTAATTTTAGTCTCAGTTTATTTTTTGTTTGCAGTTTTACCCTCGGAGTTAATATCTTGTAAATTAACGAAGAAAACGCCTATTTTGTTGTAAATGATATGATTTTGTGAATCAAAATGTTAACAAATAACACACAATTAACAAAAATAAGATACTAATATGAAAAAAATAAAGGATATTATTAGTTAACTTGAATTTTATATGAAGGTCAATAAGTAAGGCATTTCTTATTTTTTAAATATTTTAGTCTTAATCTTATTATTTGATAGAGTGCTTAAATTTTATAAATATTGGATTAATTTTTTAAATTGTTACTCTTATCCGCATATGAATATCCTAAATACTATTCATTAAATACTTGTATTCTTTAAATATTTAATTAAATAAATTTTAAATTATTATACATATATATTACAATGAAAATTAAATTAATTTTATAAAAAAATAAATTAAAATTTAAAATCATATTTAAAATAATTAATTAATTTTAGAAAATGCTGCATTAATTGTAAAAAATTTATAAATAATATATATATGAATAAAATTGAATGTCAAAAATAATTATTTATAATCGAATTTGAAGAGTGAATATCTTAAAATTACTCCCGAAACCCATAATAAGTAATGGTTTTATTTTTTGAACCTGATCATACGGTGTCATAATCGTACTAAATTGGGTTGAGTAATGAAAAATAACCGATTATAAGATATCTATTGACATTCTTAATTATGAGATAAAAAAATAATTTTTGACTTAAATAGTGTGTTTTCTTTAATCAAATAATAATATTAAAATAACCCTTTATAAAAGTTATTATTTAGGCATGATTTACATTTGAAAGCCCATATTTTTAGCTTGAGTGGTTCAATGAGTTTAAGCTTCTTACATCTTTCCAATTAATTTGACTTTCTTTAAGCAATGTTCGTATTCTTACATTTGCCAGTCCCATTCGTTTCTTAACTCAAAAGGCGTTTTGGGGATTTGTTTCAGCATGGTATTGATGATGGTTAATAGAAACCATATGAACATTAGAAGAAAGATTGGGTTTAGGGTTTGATGCTTTATAAGAACATACAGTTCAATGATGAACTAGGAAGATTAACAGGGCAATGGAGCACCACACCCTCTCCTCTCTTTAGGGAAAAACTGTGTACAATTGTATGTGTAAGCTATGGCATATGCACCAAAAAACGAAACCAAATATGGAAAGAGGAGCATTTCCAAATCCAAAACAAAAGTAAAAAGGAAAAGACAACTATATATTGACTTGTCTTCAATCGGATTGGCCTTTAAGGGTCACTGGGGGGAGAGAGTCTGCCAAGGATTGCTTCACATCCCCTGATAAGATTGTAAAGCAAATCAGTGGAGAAGAATGGCTGCTGCAGAACCCTTGGCATGTAGGGTGAGTAAACAGAAGCACCTGCCTTCTTCTTGTGCTTCTTCACAATCTTGACCAAGCCTGTTGAGCTTAATTGCAGTAAGAAGCAAGAGATATGATTTAGAATAGTATTGAACCCGATTAAAAAAGGGTATACCTGTAAAGTTAGTGACACTGAAATGCAGTAGCATCACCATCTCTGCATGAAAATCCAAAATATCCTTCAGCAATTCCAGATTTTCTTCATCACCGTTCAAGTTTTCAGCCCTGATTTGCAGCTCCTGGAATACCCAAAGACGACAATTTGTTTCAACCAAAATGAATTTCTGACACCAACAAAAGGTTTTTGATTCAATTCTTTACTGAAGGGAAGATGATCAGATAATATTACCCTAAAGCTGATGACATAATCTTCCTCTTTGTCAATGTAAAACGCGTTAACCTTGTGGAGTTCCCTGTCTAATAACAGGGTGAAACCCGTGTCCTGTACCGGCGAATTCCCCTCACTGCTTCCACCCTGTGAATATTTTCCATTGTCTAATCTTGACCTTTTCTTTCCATTAAAATGGGGATTCATCTGTTTCACTTGCTGCTTCAACGCCTTGTAAGACATAAACTTGCGTTTCCATCCTGGCAAGCTTTTTGCTACCTCAGCCCGATGCCTCTTTCCATGCTTCATCTCTTCTCCCTGTCAGAGTTTCAATGACTGATGCTGGTTGAAGCAGGAAGAGAAACATATATAAATACAACATTGGAAGCATATCCTATAGAACCCTAGGCAAATTATTCGCATCACCCGCAATATTCCTGAAGGCTGGAACCATGAAGATTACAAGGCTGATTGTAGAATATTCTTCTGATGCCATTTCCAAACTTGTATATTCCAGGATGCTAATGCAGAATTTGTATATTCAATCAAGAAGTCCACATCACTTGCTCCTCAAGGTCATCGAAAGACAATGAGATCCTAGTTAGATCCCAAATGTTTTCTGTTGTCTTACTCTTGACAAACTAGATAGACTTTTTCCTCTCCCCACATCTGTTTAGATGGACTAACCGATGAAATCCAAGAATAATACGTTACATTATCCTAAGGGAATTATAATATCACATGGTTGATTGATTCCACGAGACCATGATCTCATCAACTCAATGTAAAAGTTTACATCATGCATTCTTTGATGTGAACGCCCACATTAGGTTAATATCAATTATAATAATCTGAATTCAAACACAGTTGGTTCAATGCATCTTTTGATATCAATTGTAATTATCTGAATTCGAACATCACTGATTTAGTACCTTCTCGAGTTTGAATCATCAAAATTATTATTTATATCTGAATATAAATATTAAAAATAACTTCTTAAAAAATATAATTGATAAGTTACTTATGTGATTGAGTTAATACTAAAAAATACATTTATTAATTAGTTTATAATTTAATTCATGTAAAGATTTAGTAATATTGACTTCAATTATTGATTTAAAAAATTGATCGGACCAGCCAGTCAGACAAAATATTTATATATTATATTTCTTTGTCAATATAAAAATTTTACCACAAACCAATACTCATAAGCTCCATCCAAAATAATGGAATAAAAATCTGTAATTCTGATCAGGAAGCATGATAGTACAGTCGCTGGCATAGTAAACACAACAATAGGATTATGGTGCCTTTCTATAGAGTGCAAGACACTGAATTCACTGTCTCCGAATAGACGGATGGCAAGGTACCTTCCGGTCAAAACTCGGTTGGAGGCTTCAAACGTACTAACCTCCTTATCCTGTCTTTTTCTGTATTCTCCAGGTATCCCTTGAGAATAAAACAAAAGAAAGGTGGGGGGTGGGATTTGTCAGTAGCAATATCAACATGGAAAATGCAATAGGATACAGAGAAATGACAACTGTTAGGTGCCAAAAGGAAGTAGGTTGATACCTAGCATAGGTGCCAAAAGGAAGTGGGTTGCCACATGCTAGGTGTCATGGACCCAGAACAGAACCATGAATTCCATATCAGTTATGTACTAAAGTAAGACTAGATAACTAAGTGTCACACCATTTCAACCTACGAGACGCTTTTTGTGAGATAAAACTGTGAGACCCAACAGGGTCAAAGCAAACAATACCTTATAAGTTGGTGTAGAGCGTGACACTTGGTGAATTTGAGCTGTTCAATAATCATGGGCAGTGATAGGTCACAATTTCTTTTCTTAAGCCTCACTAAAGAAACAAATTTGAACACTAGGTATTGATCAATCAGAAACAAGGAGTTCTAGGAGACTTTTCTATCTTCTTATAATGATCATCAACCTCACAAATAACCAACAGTTGACACCAAAGAGGAAGAAAAGCCAAAATTATTGATAGAGATACCAACTTGTCACCTCACCTTCCAAATAATTTCATCCAAAGACAAGCATATCTTTCCGTACTTATCCAGGAAAAGGCGCTCCGTTGGTGGCTTCCCACATACATCCTTTACAGCTGAGGTTATAACAAAGATCACCTCTGCCACTAGCACAGAAACATTCAGGAGATAAATCATTACTAAATTCAAGCATGCAATGTGGTGCAACTCTTCAGTCAAAATGCACCTCAAATACCAAAGTGTAAACTTTCATTTCAACAAACGAGCGATTTTCATTTTAATTTACAGACCATTTGAATGGGTCACTCTAGGTCAAAAAGCAAGCTATGTTAAAGATAACTGAGAAGCCTAACTGACTACGAAAAGCATAGAGATTTGTGCATGTCAAGATAGGGAAAATGTATCACCATTTAATTGCAGATTATTCAAGAAGATTCTTTCAAGGAACCTAATATAGATCAAGCTTTCTCACTCGAAACAGAATATAAACCACATATTTTTGAATCAAGAAGTTTTTAGCTTCTTCCTGACCTTTCACAAACTTAGGTTGTATGTGTTAAGAATGCAAGATATACTTACATGCAAGTTCATCATACTCATCCTTGCCAACAACATAGACGCTGACATCTCCAAGCACGGTGTAAACAATATACACAGACCTGATAAAAGAACACATTTGCTCAGTTCTGTGAAATGATATCATGTAGTCAAAAACTAATGCTTTTATAATTGGACATTAGAACTCCCAACAATATAGTTCTAAGCCACAATTTTTCCTAAAGCGTCAGCTAAGCTTTAAGGTTGACAGAAAAGCTGATCATAACTATGATCTTGTGGTGCAGCATTGCTAAAAAATAGGCCCACGTGTAGAAGTTTAAGAAAACCTAAACAAGTTGCTGACCAGTTATCAAAGCTGCAAAAAAAAAGAGATATATTCTTTTATGAGTTTCAAATATGTTTGGACAAATTATGAAACTCTCTCAATATGTTAGGTCTTGGAGATTAAATAGTACCTTGCTTCATGATCGAGCAATAACTGCAAAAATGAAATCATGTATCACAATATATATTTCACTTTAGAGAATAATAGAAGTAGACTGTCAGCTGCATTTTTCTTAAGTCTTTGTTTACAAGGTGAATTTTCTCACGATAATCAAGTGTGTGGTTTGTACACTGATCCATTCCACAATCAACAAAGTCAAGAACTTTGTGCCCCTGATCAATTAATTCCTGGAATTAAACTAACTGCAGGGTAAAAAAAAATGCAAAAAGCAAAAAGATTAAAGCTACTGCACAAGGAACGTTTTTTGAATTACAAGGATCCTTGGCCCAGTCAACAAGATGTTTTAAGTAGAGATTATAAATCCTTTTATGCCAAAAATGGATTTCCTCTTACTTATCAGATCTCATAGACAAAGGGTGGAAATTTAGAAAAGAAAATCTAGTAAATCAGGCCTTTAGATAAATTGTTTATACTGTCCACTACTTGATAAATTCTAGTTACATGTTTACATTTGCATCAGACCCAAGAGAGAAACGATGTACTCATTGCTGGCTACATCCTTGTTGGCAAGCTTGGATCAAGTCAATAAGGATTCTAAAATCATAGCCCATGCATGTCCTGAACAGTTGACCATCAACGCTGTGCTGGTCACAGATTCATGGGTTTCACATAGTTCAATCAAGTTTTTTGTTTGTAGCAAACATCATTTATACCAGTTGGCCTGGTGCAAAATCTAAGTGATCTGATTTATACCATATTTAATCCTCCCAACCAATCCCAGAACCCAATCCTCATAGAATAATTCTAAGGCATTTTAAAGATGGAAAACATGCATCATAGCTACAAACAGATACTAAAATTTAATGGAAGAAAGATATTCATACTTGTGAGAAGCAACAAGCAGCTCTTCATTCTTGACACCTTTAAGATTATCTGCTCCCAGTTTAACCAGGAAAGATCTCCAATGCAGCCGTTCCTCAGCTGGAACTCCATTAAAGCTGCAACAAAACATAATCCCAGAGCTAATGTTCAATTATCTTATCAGGAAGAGATAAAAAATCAAGCTCAGCTGTCTTTTAAAAGCAACTGAGACTGCATGTTCCTTAAAGGACAGACTAATATTAGACAGCAATGATGACAAGTAGTAACTAATAAAGAAAAACTACTTCACTAATAACAGAGACTGAGGCCATTGCTAGTCGTAATGGAAGAAGCCTTGTGACTGAAAAACAGAAAATCATGGATAAAGTCCTAAGAGCAGCCACTTTATGTGGAAATATGATCAAAAGCTTCTTTTTCCATTAACCATTCTCCAGACCACCTTTGCAGAAACATAACTAGGTAATGACCCTTTAGGTGAGCACAAACCTCCCCTTGTGACATGGATGACCAGGACTACATGAAAAGCTGAGATTAATTACCAAGAATATTAAAATTGTGATCCTTGTATGATCTTGGTTTAACTTAGGACCTCAGTTGAACTTAGAATAGATAGTGTTGTCTTATTTTGTTTCTTAAGTTAACCCTTCATTCTTGTTCCAACCTCTAAAGCTGGCATTATACCTTCTGAACAACCACCACAAATCGTTCATTAGTGTTGTCCAAACCTCAATTCAAATTCATTTCAAAACTTTTCCCCTTCTTGCTTACATTAAATAATGGGATTCTTCTGGTATATAGGTATCACAAAAAAGATCACCATGAAAATGAATCATCCGAAAACCTCCCAGATGGACCTTATCATAACAGTAGCTGTTAATAATCAATCACCCATTTCCACCTTCTACCAAACCAAAATCAACCCAATTCAAATCCCATCTAGAAAGCACAAATAAAATCATTCAATTTCCATGAAAAAAATCCAATGACCCATTTAAGATCTGCCTCTATATAAAACAGATTCGAGCACAATAAACTAATTCAACAAACAAAAAGCCATCAAAGAGCATACCAAAACAATGGTAAAATCATCAAGAGCATTCAACGGCAAAACTGATATGGATACGATCAGGGAAAAAATGGAAGGGATAGAGATCTATTTCCCCTACCGTTCAACTAAGATGTTCCCTTCAGAGTTGGCGAATAACAATGCAAGTATCATCTCGATATCTCCCTCCCCTCAACCACTTCTTTCTTTTTCTCTTTTCTTTTCTGTGTTACGCAGACAGAACCGAAACGTTTGCTGTTGTGGACTTGTCGTCGTCATCGCCCCTTCATCCTTTTACCCTCTCGATTCGGGTCGGTGTCGGCTTTCGGGTCGGATAAATTCTAGTCCGAATTTTAGATACATCATGTGGTGGAGTGTGCAAATGAAAATGATTAGCTGGCATTAAAATTTATGAAAATCTAAAAAAATTAAATTTATTTTATTCATAAATATCGAATCGAATTATTAAAATTAACCGAATTGATCGAAAATTAAATTATGTCAATCGGTTTTAAAAAATAGGATTAAAGCAAACTTTTTACATGTTGAAGTAAATTTGACAATATTTTTAATAAATTCAAAAGCATGCAATAACATTTACATATTAATATAGATAATAATTAAAATTTTTATTTGTTTAAATTCGATTTTTCAATTTGTTCAGTCAAAAAATCAAATTGATCAAAATAACCAAATTATAAAATCAAACATTTCAAAAACTGTTAGAATTGAATCGAAAAAATCAAACTCATTTAAATTTAATTTATTTTTTCACTACAATTTTAACTCAGCTTTCACCTTATTTTAGTTTGTCTATACAGAACAAAAACAAAAGGTATTGTTCCTTCACATATATTTTTATTGATTTAATTATAAAAATGTTATCATTCAAAATAAAGCTCTAAGCATTTAATTTATAAATAAATAAATTTTCATAAATTAGTAGATTTTACCACTAACTTGTACTGTGTCAATTAAGTTACCTAGATGTGAATAGGATACAGGGACATAGGATCCACCCATTGTAGAACCCTAACTTGGCATCAATGCATTCAAGACAAATTAGTTTACCACTTCACATTAATGCCGTAAATTAACGATCTCTTGACATGTTGAAATAATTGCATGATCTTCGAATTTTGTCTATGACAATTGATAAGATTGCGATTTTGATCTTACTTTTTGAGTTGAGGGTTTTAAACGTTGAGTCTAATGAATTCTATTTTTCAAACATCATTTGCTCATTCATATGAATAAAATTTATAATTATGTAATTTTCAAATGAACGAATTTGAAATAATTACATGGTCTTCAAGGTGTTTTTTTTCTTTATGACAATTAACGATATCCTGATGTTGATCTTCCTTTTAAAATTTAGAATTTCAAATCTCGGCTTAATGAATTTTATTTTTCAAACATCATTTTTTAATTAAAATGGACTAAATTCGTAATTGTACAATTTTTCACAATTAGTAATTATGAATTTGGGCACTAGCATGATAAAAGAGACATTAATGTTTTTCTTGAAGGTGACCATGGAGAGGAAGTTGCTTGTAAAGTTAAGGATTTCGGATTTGAGGAGAGACCGAAACTTTTTTTAAAAAATTCATATTGAAATCGTCTGGTCCAAGAGTTTTATTGCCGTCAAGATCCCAAATCCGGCCAAATTTAAATTTTTCTTGTTCTAGGCAAAAAAAAAAAAAAGGTTTTTCCACAAATTAAATTGAGATATTATGAACAAAGTTGGTAGGAGTTTGATGAGCATGTGATTGCAATAATGGGACACTCACCGTTGCATGGCATCAACCAACTATCCTAGGAAGAATCATGGCTTGAAATTGACACTTTCCCATTGGTCTCCCCTGCATTTTTAGCTGTTTTGTCTTTAATGTTGTCTAGCATAAATTAAAAAGTCTACGGACTGGCATTAGCAAGTCCCGTAGCTGTCGTATTAACTATCACCCTTTTCCTGACTCAACATTTCAGAATGCCATTACCATAAGACATTACTGACCATGGTGTAATAGAACAAAGAATTGATGTACATAGAAAAAGGCTTACTCAGAGGAGGAAAAATAAGCAAAAAAGGATAATTTATCCATCTCAGATCCTGCAAGCTATTTACAGGCCTTAACCTTGAGTTGCAAAAAGCCTACCTTGCACTTCTTTTAAGTCGTCTGGATGGTTTGGTTTAGTCTGTATTATTCCCTTGAATAACCAACCTAGCCAGGTAAAAGGCTCATGGTTCTTGCTCAATTTTCTGTTCAGTCATGTGCTTTGGTACCTTTAATGGTGGAACTTACCATCAGGAATTTGGGTTACTGTCTGATCTGCCGGCAGCCTTGGCTGCAGTCAGTACAAAGAGAGCTAGAATCTACTCACAGCCTTATGGCCCTGGAGCAGATTCATTTGAAATTTAAGCTGTGTAACCCTAAATTAAGGCCCTAGGTCCTGAAGCAATTCAATTATTGATTAAAATTTCGTTGCAGCAGGTAGCCTTCTTTATAGTTTTAAGCTTTGCAGAGTAAGCTTTTAAAAAAATTAAGCATAGGAGGGCAAACAACCTAAGCTTAGTTGAGCCAAGTACATGAACACTTGCCTTATTATGAACTAACCCACACCACATTTTCTTTCCAATTTCTGTTGAGATTGGCATGGTCCATGTAAGCTAGCAAATGACATCTTCAATCGTTTTGGACGATGCATACAGGTCCCAGCAATCAATCAAAAGGATCAGGATGACTTTGATTGATGAACAAAAGTATACACTTTCAAATATTATTATTATGGAAGATGATTGCTGCTTCCTTTTGCCTTTAGCCAATAGGGAACTATGAAAGATAAAGACACCAAACCCCTTCTGCTACAATTTAATCTCCATGGAAAGTTGCTTCCTTTCTTCTTTCACCTAACAAACAATCAAATAAATAGCCAGCCTGGAATCTTTAAAAACTGCAAAACTGATGAATCAAAACACCCTCAGGCTTGAATCTGAAGAGAATTTCCTTCACATCAGATATTAATTGGCAGCTCCAGAAACCCTGAGATATGATGATCAATCTATTAGACTCAACATGGATATATTACTTTATTTTTTCTCTCAAACTAATCTCATTCAAAATGTTCATCTTCCTCTAAAGTTGGGCTGTCATTAGCCTAATCAGGGTTGTGGATTTAGAATAAATTTAACACCATCACTCAATGCTACTCTTTCAAGTTATGGGAAAAACTGTGTTAGCATTAATCTCCTCTTGCAGGTGTCTATATAGAAATCTAGAGTTCTTGAGGTCCTTTTTTGTTCCACAACTTTAGGGCTCACTATTATAATTATTATTTACCATAAGGGTTTTACAAAATTGTAGAGATGTGAAAATATTAAAAAACACAAGATTATATAGAAGTTTCGGCAGTCAAGTTAAAATTTATTCACAAGTGTTTTGTACTTTTTGTAATTTTTATATTTGTAGTTAATTTTTCTTTGTTGTTTGTGAATTTAAATAATAAATATCAAATCAAGTTAAATACCATTTTAAGTATAACAAAACAAAATCAATCTAATCATCCAATCTCCTTCATTTTTTGCCATTTATATATAGTTAAGGTTTTATGCTACTTTGGGATTTGACATTGCACATCATCATTAATTATTTGTTTTGCTTGACCTGAAATGATTCTATTTTTATTTATAATTTTAAGGAACAGATTAGGAGAACTAGATTCAACTCAAGCTAAAGAGAGTTGTATGCCTCTTTTTACTTGCAATAAATAACACACAATAAAAATATGTCATAATACTTTAAAAAATCCTTTGAAATATTTAAAAAAATAAAAAAATTATTTATTACGTTTCAATTAAGCTTTTATTTTTTGATTTTGGATAAGATGGACTTTTATATATGTCTAATGGTTGATTAACTGTAATTAGGTAAAACATCACTTATCATTTTTTATGTCACATGAGACTGACGTAATGTTGATATGGATAATGAAAATGTCAAATGTTCATGTTTCCGTATCATATAATATGTATCCATTATAATATATTACTATATCATATTAACTTCGGGTGATATAAAATGACAAGTGACATTTAACTAACATAAAAGGTTTGATTGAATATAATTTAAGAATAAGTGCTTATTTGAATTAATTTTCTTTAATAGTTTAAGAAATTTTTAAATTATAAAAAGTATAAATCAAATACGACCTTAAATGATTAAATTATTTTAATTTAGGTTTGATTTTGATGGTTTCTACTTTCTACCTTAGAAAATTACAAGAAGACTTGTCTTATTAAGATAATGATTACCATTCATTCTATTATATATGTTGAATTAAAAACAAAAGAAAATTAGTACAAAAATCTTAAAATTAAGTCATATCATCTTCTTGTATATACTAAAACATTAAAAAAAAAAAAAAGGGTAAACTGAAGAACATGATCTTTGTAGGCTATGGACATAAACAACTGAGTGAAATTATTAGATAAATTCAACAAATCATATCAATCATATGTAGAGATGTTGGTTAAAAAAGAAAATTATGTAATATTTATTTGTTGAATTATTTACTATGTAAATTAACATTGAAAAATAAAAAAAAATGAACTTGATTGATTTCAAACACATGGTTTAAAATATTTCAATTAAATCGATTAAAACTGAATAAATCAAATTAAGTTGATTAATTGATTTAATGTAAAAAGTTTGTCAATTCGATTAAAATATACATGGAGAGAGTTCGGTTAAATTCGTTACTATCATTTTTTATCGATTTAATTGACTTAACTGATTGTTCACATGATTAAAGCAAAGTTATTATATTAACTTGTGGATGCATTCATGTTTGAGATATAATAATTTTAAATATAAAAAAAAAGAATCGTGATTTCTTGGGCCTATATTTGAACTTGATGAGTCGAATTACTTGATAATAATTTCTCAATAAAACAACAAAAAATATCTATAGCTAACTGGTAGGAATATATATTATTGAATAATTTCTCCCTACCCTACATTTACACAATCACTAACTTTTTGTAATGACTGGAAAGCTAAATAGTAAAGCACAAGGGACGTGACAAGGACTTGAACAACACGAGCATGGAAGATCATGCGAATCTGATCATGTCGCTACCTAGCAGGTCAATTCCTATTCAGAAGTTCTTCTATCATCTGCAATGCTGCTTTCTGTTCCTCATCTAACCCATCACCAACTTCCTGTCCCATCATTTCACCTGGTTCCTCTGGAACCGGCCTTTTCTTATTGATCTCTGCGACTTCCCCGACATTTTTCTTTTCAAGCTCGACTGTCATGACCCAACTTGAATCGGGTCGAGCCCCTGCTCTCTTCTGCCAGACTCCAATGTGAGAATTCTCGGTGTCAAGCCTGAGGCAGGTTAGAGAAGGAGATGGGGTTTTGCAACATTTGCGAAGCTTTTCACTGAGGTTTGAAGAAAGCGCACCGGTAGCACCAGTGCTGCTGCTAGAAGCCGCGGGGTTTCCGTTGCCTGGTTGGTTCTTGGCTACCGGGAAGTTCGTCTTGGCGTTACGTCCGCTCATCAGAATGGCTGCCTCGTCATAGGCTCGTGCCGCCTCTTCGGCAGTTTCAAATGTCCCAAGCCAGACCCTTCTTTTCCTATGACATATGCGCAAAAATCAAGAACCAGTAAGTACTGATTATGAACATAGAAGGGAAGAAAACAAAAACAATTACTTGGTTTTGCAGATGAACATGTTGCTATGAGAACTACCCTTTTAGTCATGCAATTAAGCAGAAATGCAAAGGCCCAAGTGATATTAACTATGAGGGATTTAGAAGCCAAGGAAGAAGAGGAAGGGAGAACCAATCTTGGAAAATTAGTTAAACTATGTGAAAGGAAACTCAGTACGTGAACAGAAAATGAGATCCTATACACCAAAAAGCAGGAGTTGACAGAGAAAGATATGTTCAATCCTACAAAAGAAAGGAACCCAAACTGAAGAACAAAGGACACATGCAGGATTTCCGGTAGAAAAATGCTAGTTTATGTCAGTGAAACATAAGCAAACGAAAAGAAAATGAGAATGGAGAAATGGAATATATAGTACAAAACAACATATTTAAATCGGTAAATGAAGTAGGTTCGGAAAGGCTGCACAAGTGTTGGAGATATGCAGAAACAGGAAACATCCTTAAAAGGAGAGAAACAAAGGACTGAAAAAGGTCTAGGAAAATACAAAAAATGGATTGTCAAGAGAAGACGATTGAGGCAAATTACAGTAAAGGGTGACGAATCTCAGAAACCCAAGAGCCCCAGTGGCGCTGCCTGACACCTCTGAACTTCTTTGATTGTACCATGTTGCCTTTCACTGAACTGACTTATGATCTCTTTTTGTGTTCTGCTGCTTGTATGAGAGATAAGAAGGAGAGAATCAGATAGAGACGGCGAAGGCTGGGGGGAAGTGTCTTTAAAATGAGGAAGTTGTGGGATGTTGTAGATAATGTCCTTGGGGGCCTTACAACATTTAATTATTATCTAAGGATATACAAATTGGAGTGAAAATATGCTTCATAATTCCATAGGATAAATTACAGTTTGTGATTCACCTCATCTTTAAAGGAGTTAAGTGAGAAGAAAGAGTGAAAAAACATTAACTGTGTCGAGGAGTATAAGTGAAAATTACCAGATTCATACTTGCGCCTTGATGAGTTTGGGAAAAGGTTCTTTAATATATGTGGTCCACCATGGAATTGGGATATTGTACCCTTGCTGCCAGAAGGTTATGGGATCAACCTCTTTTTGCCCTAGGTAGGTTGCAAATACAATTATTGACTCTATTTTCCATTGTGGCTATGATTCTACAATTCTACCCTTTGGCACTGTAATGGGGACTTGGAGAAGACAGTATGGAACTAGAAAATCTCCATTGAAAGATCTGCAGGAATCTCAGATCATCCCAGGAATTCAATTCTTTTAAACAAATGATGATGATGATGATCTACAACCTACACACTACAAGAAATTTTATCTTCATTCTTTATGGCATAAGATGTGTCATTACATATTGCAATAGCTAGGTTAGTAATTAAAATTACATTTTGCAGCAAAAATACCATACAAAAAATTGTTCCAACCACCTTTTACATTACCTTTCAGCAATATACAAAACACTTTATGCGACATAAAGAATCTTATACCACAATAGGTGTTACAATCTAATTTGTACAACAGATGTGACCATTTGCAGTCATGACATAACTTTTTTTTTTTGTTGTTGCTATAATTCTATCACATTTCTTGCATTGCTTGTCTGGTTTTACCCCCCAATCTTAACGAGTAAGAAAAAAGAGAAAATGGGTTCACTGCAGAATTGGAAAAAGTATACTAGTTACAACAAAGGAGCATGTGTCTACCATAAATTTCCATGTTATAATTGTACTGGTTCTTCTAACTGATTGCTGGTTTCGTCATGGCATAAACATTACCTTATCTTCGAAAGGTGCTTGGAGAGTACTCCAAATGCTGTAGATTTTGACATCTTGCATACATTTGGAATGCATGTCATTTGGTATGTTCCTACTTATTAAATTAAAAGTTATAAGTATTTGAATATTTGGTACAAATGGTAAATGCGTGTATCAGTGCATTCCGAAAACTGAGATTGAATCTTTCCTTCTTCTAAATTGTACTTGGTCTTTGAAGGGAAAAAAATTGATAATCTTTGTACTAAGCTTATTTCTTGTTAATGTTAGTAAAATTCATGTAGATTTTGTTGTTTCTTTCTAAAGGTACTCCATCCATATTTTAAGAAGGATTTTTGTTTTTATATAATATACCATTACCATCAATTTCGATAAAAAATTATTAATGTTTTTATATAAATATCATCGTAATCAGGATCTATCATTTTCCTATTAAAAATTATAATTTATTTATAAATACATCAAAGTTAAAATTTTTGTTTCATAATCTCCTCCTCAGGAAGTACAAAGTAGTATTTAAGACACTAAGAAACGAAATTAACACTAGTAATCAAAACAAAATAAAAAGGCTTTCTATTTTGCATCATTTCTATAATAAATAATCCAAAAAGAAAAACACAACTTATGGCATCCGTAGCATATATATAAATTAATATAAATAAATTATTCTATATATCTTCTTTTGTGCATATATATATATATATAATATTGACTCATTGAGCATTATTTATATATGCTTTGAGTCAAATATTAATCGTTAATCACCACTCATCTTTAAACTAATCCAAGTGTACTTCTATTTTAGTTGGAAAAAATATTAAAAAAAATTCATAAGAGAATATTCCATGAACTATGATTATTTGTCTCTTTAAATATCCACATTCCATTTTCGTTCTTGCTTGTACTTTCTTATGATAAGTGAATTAATCGGGTAAGAGAAAAAGATTGTACTGAAATATAGTTTACAAGTCAACAAATATCACTTCCAGTCCAAGTCAGACAATTAATAAGAAAAATAATACATGTGATGTGTAAATAATAGTTAAATAGAGGTGTTCAAGGATTGAATTGTCGATTGGGTTTAAAGAAAAATTTAAGCTCAGACTCTAGTCCAGTTCAACCCAATTATATTATTTTTATTAATAAATATACTTTCATTTAATTTTTAATTTTTAATTTTTAAATTATTAATATAAAATAATAATTATTTAGATAGTTCGGGTTAGGTTTAAATTTGGTTTTACAAATGAGAGGTCCGATAAGCTCGACTCGGTCCAGCTCATGAACACCTCTATTACTGCACATTAAACTTTAAATAAAAATAATATTTTCTTTCTTGCATGGCCATGGTTGGGTCCTGCAATAATGGTGGCAATAGTTCCAAGACTAGAACCCTAGTGAATGGGATGCTTTAATTTGATTTAACATATCAAAGTTATTCTTTATATACGAAGTCGATGGAGATAAAAGAAAATGTGTAGTCTCTTATATGCATTGAAATTTCAAAAGTGCAAGTGGCATTGTATAAATCATAGAATTTACTTTACTATTAAATGTTAATCAAGGCATTTTTGCATCTAACCAAATCAATAAAGGACCTTCGAATAAGACCCAATGCCTCTCCATCACCTTTTAGCTTTTTTTTGCTATTATTTTTTGTGTAATGATCTGTCACCCCATTAATTAATTGGTATACCAAGTGTATATCTTATTATTTTATTTGTTGATTTATGTTTCTTATTGATTAGTATTGTTAATTTTAAAATAAAGTTTGGCTAAATAATTATACCCATTATGTGCTATGATGGTCTTCGTAGTTTGAGGCGGGAGGAAGCTTAAGGGGCTTAATGTCTTGAGAGCAAACACAAGAAGGGTTAATTAAGCTTAATTAAGTTCTGATTTTTGGACTCATAAGGTTGTGATTGTTTATAAAGCTAGAGGTAAATGCAAAGGGTAATACATAGAAAGACAAAGCAATCAATTTTTATGAGATTTAAATTATTTTTCCAGATGTCAATTTAATCGCTCTCAATAATTTAAAATGATCAATATAGAAGATCATTAATTCTTGCCAAATATATACAGTGATTTAATCATCAAGTAGGGCTATCTAAGGGTCGAGCGGGGGAAAGTTTGACTCGAACCATCCTTTTATATATTGTATTTTAAAATTAAAATTAAATAATAATATATTAGTATCTATTAATAGCATAATGCTTGAGTTGAGCCGAGTTTGTACTTAAAATTTGATACTCGAGAGCGACTCAAATCATAATAGGTTTACAAGTCTAAGCAAATCATAACCTTACATTTGAGTAGCTCGATCTATACTCGAGTACTACGTATCGTTTGGGGTTTTAAGATTACGATATTTGTAATGAGATAAGGTGGATATATTTGCAGATCATCCACCTCGAATCGTCATCAGCAGCATAATTTTGGTGGAACAATGCCAATTTGGCGAACAGTTGTGTAGATTGACCTGCGAGTTCTTAATTCTAACAAAGCCGATCCCCTTACCCCAACCCTTCAAAACAAGTTTACCAGCATATCAGAAAGGAAATGTTAAAACACCTTCAAAACAAAATAAAGTAAATAAAAATTATTGGTTAAATATTTAAACAAGCCTTGAACTATATCAAAAAAGTTAATTAAACTTTTATTTTTTTTATTTCATTCAAATGAATTCTTAAATTTTTATTTTAAATCGAATAAACTCATTTCATCAAAATAATATATTAACATGCCACATGGCAGATGACATGACATAAAGGTACTGAAAATGGTTTATTTGATCCAAAATAAAAAATTTAAGGACTTATTTGAATGCAATAAAAAGATAGTGACTTAATTGATTTTTTTGGTATAATTAAGAATCTTATTTGGGTATTTAACCAAAATCAGATTAAAACCACACTCAAAACAAAGCATAAAAAGCCATCAGCTAGAGCATTACTCTTTTGGATCTTTTCTTTTGGTAGGGGAGGATCTACATACAAAAGTTTCTTGAATATTAGTACAAAGTAATTAAAGCAATTACTGATATAGTTAGGAACCTTGATTGAGTTTTATTTCTTGGGATAATGTCTGGAAAAGAAAAAAACTGGAGATTTAATTGTCGGGTGGTCCAAATTATTAACCACCATATGAGTGACGCTTGAATGCAAACCTCTGTTTCTTAGCTGCATTTCTTGGGGCCCCATAATTTGTTTCTATTATTATGCTTAACAGCTGGATCTTGTATTTCCACCAGAAAGTTTGTCTGTGCCAGAAATTAAACTCTTAATGGAAAGTAAAGTTGGACTTTACTTCAATTATGTAAAAGGAAAAGAAGGGAAAAAAGGGTAAAATCTAGCATAGTTAATTGATTCCATAAATTATTAACACCAATATGTAAATCCTCCAAGGACAGTAATGTGCTTTCAAACTTTTACAACCCATATCTAGATTCCAATATAAATGCCCTTCCCTCACCAATAAGGTATTGTCTTCGACTCCTATTTAAGTCTCATCAAGTGTG
>NW_018397274.1:1172207-1182676 GCF_002168275.2 Theobroma umbraticum
AATTTTATTTTTATTTTTTTGCAATCACGTTCTAATTTGTCGGTGTTATTTTCTTTTTAATGTATACTAGTTTTTGTTATACACATAATGTATGTAAATGATTTATAAGTAACATCATAACAAAATTAGTTAACATTTGAAGTATAATGACAAGAAACATATGTAAGTAATTAAGAGAAGATGTATTTTCATGAAAAATATTATAATTAAATAAATTTTATGTCTAAAATAAAATTTCGACTATAGAAAATAATATATCATAAACAATTAAAATTTAAATAATAAAGTTTGAGATCCTAATAGCAAAAAAAAAAAAGAAAAACACATGAATTTTGAAAATAACCACATTTAGCGTAAAAATTAAAATTTTATTTTTTATCTTTAATTAATAAGAAATACTAATCAACCAATTGAAAATTAATTATTATTAAAAAGGGGGAAATGGGGGAAACAACAATTTTTTTTATCTAATTCAATTAGAATATATCAAGTGAGTTCAATATGTTGTATTGATCAAGACTCTTGTTTCTATAATATTTTTTAAAATCAAATAAGCTGTTGTGATTAGACAAATCAAATAATTAATTAAAATTCGGTATTATGACTTTAGGCGGGGAACATTAATTTAGGTCACAGTTTATGTTTTCATTATCCTTTCAAGTTTTGTTTTTAGTTAAGTTTGTAAATATTCAATTTAAAGTCCAAATATTTTTTAAAGTCATGTTTGAAGCAAAACTTTGGTTACATTAATAATACACTCAAACTAAAGAAATTATATTTATTTTCGTTATCTAAGATAATAATGGTTTATTTTGTTAAATTTATATTACGTTAGTACATATTTATTGACATTGTTGATTATTACTTTATTTATTATTAATTATTGTTATGGTTATAATGTGCAAGTTCGAAAACTCAACATTCGACGTAAAAGATGAATCATCATCATTTTTTTTTGTTTAGTTGTAATTGACCACCTAGCTAAATCTATTTTTTCTAATGAGGTCCTAAGCCCGATGTAAGTTTATTAAAAAGAATAAGTTCTAGTCTATAAAATAAATTAAGTTCGGGAGTACAGTACGTGTTATATTTTAGCCCTATTTATTAAATGTTCTTCATCTCCTAACTTGATTACATAACTTTAAAAATATTGAGATCTTGGATAATTTTACTTAAAGGGTTTGAAAATGGTTACTCAGAAGGTTTAAGAATAGTTTCCTAAAGGTTTTGAGAATTCTTAACCAAGGGTTTCAAAAATGATTACCTAGAAATTTTGAAGATTGTTACTCGAAAGTTTCAAAGATTGTTTCCATGAGGTTTTAAAAGTTGTTACCCAAAGATTTCAAAAATTGTTACTCGGAGATTTTAAAAATTATTACCCAGAGGTTTCAAAAATTGTTATCCAGAGGTTTTGAAAATAGTATCTGAAGGATTTGAAGATAGTTACCTAGAGGCTTAAAGATGGTTTCTCTGAGGTTTTAAAGATTGTTACCTGAAGGTTTCAAAAATTATTACCCAAAGGTTTTAAGAATTATTATCTAGAGATTTTGAAAATGGTATCGAGGTATTTGAAAATCATTAATCTTGATGAAAATGTTTCTCAACTTGATAACTTAGAAAAATTTTAAGCTAGATGGCCTTCTAAAGTCTGAAAATCAATTTGCATAAAAATTTCCCATTATGATATTGCATGATCATATACATGAATAGATATATATGCATGATTGAATGATACTCATTGGTCTACTTTTGTTTTGCTCATTGTATTTAGCTATTTATGGTGCTTATTTGGTCAACATTCACTTAGTCTTGTTGGGGAAAACTTGTATGCATTATTTGGAATTGGCCTTATGTATTTGACATCTTTCTTGCTTAGAAAATCTTGGTGTCAACCTCGCCCTATTAATCTAGATTCTTAAAATCCCTTTTTCCTCGTCCACATATAATAAACATCAATAAGAGAAGTAGAGTTCATATAAGTATCAATTCAAATATGGATTATCAACAGTTCCATGACTTTTGATTGCAGTAACTACTCTCACAAAATAGTTTTCTTTTTCATTTCTTTGGAAAATGATCTCCATTTGTTGTTTTTGAAAAACAATTTTCTTTTCTTGTTTTGGCACTTTCATGCAAGGCTCATCATGCCTAACAAAAATTGCCCTACACAACTGTTTATCGTGATAATGACAATTGAATCATGGAAAAACAATGTATCAATTCTAAAATACCTATTTTTTGCCAAAAATCTTGAAATTTGAATTTCTTGAAAAGTCATGATCATCATTTGAAATGTTTCTAAATGAGGCAATTGACAATTTTGTCTTTTTCAAATGGATTGATTGATTTGACACATTAATGTTTTTGAGATTCTCTTACTTGATAGTGTTAGCTCTATAGCTTTCAAATTGATCTCATGTTTTGAAATGATGACAAAAAATATCAAAATTTTCTCTAAGTATTGAAAAAATAAAGCTTGGATGTCCCTTAATATTTTCAAAGAGTTTGAAGTGATGAATAGTGAAAAGGGACTTTGAAAAATATTTTCTAGTCCAAAAGTATCAATACATGTTCATCATGTATTGATACATTTGGTAAAGTATCGATAGAAATCAAATTCTATCGATACAATTTCTTTAAAAAAGTCAAATCTTGCGAAGTCAAATCTTGCGAAGTCAAAGTCAATCTATTGATATATTCTCAAAATGTATCGATATAAATTTTATAGAATGCTCATTAACTCAAAACTATCAAGAGATTTTCTTTCCAAAATGGTCAAACCCTTGCAATCTAATCAAAAGTATCGATGCATCACAAAATGTATCAATGATTTCCACGAGTTTTCAAAAATAAAAGTAGTAATGTATCGATAAAAAATGACCTTTCGAGTTTAGATTGAAAAGATAAACGGCTATATATTTTAGCATTAAATGCACTGCCAACTACCTTAAGAAGCTTCAGCAACTATAAATACAAGTTTCTACCATATTTATGAATGTTGGAAGTGTCACGCCCAAAACCCAAGTCGTGACATGGTCATATTATCTTGAGACAAAGCCTCAAAGTAATATGAAGCCTTGCTATTTTTTATTATTCCATACTTACATTGTTGTCTATGTAACTATTACAATCCCAATAAAGTCTCCAAGAAAATAAATTAAACAATTAAAACTTAAATATCAATTATACATAATAAGAGTTTCAGCAAGTCTTTACACTAAGGAAGACTTCTCAAATTGTTCTCTTAGCTCTCATAACTCTAAAGCCCTCAATCTTTAGTCATCCGCAAAACTATAAGTGAAGGAATAAGCAAATCATAACTCAACAAGTATAACCACACACACCCAATCAGATCAAGCATCATTTTCAATATATCATATAGTTCCATATCACTAAATTATACTTTCAAACAATTAAACAAATCATTATATCCAAAATGAGGAATTTCGTAAGTTTATAAATCATTGATCATCAAATATCATTCTTAAAATATCATTCTTAAAATATCATTCAAGCAAATCATAGTTTCGATCTTTATCTAAGCTCTCAATGAAACATCAATTTTCATCAAACATTTTATGCAAAGATTTCTCCGGAAGCAGAATCAATTTTCGCACTCCCATAGTCTCTTGTGTGATATTTTGATGCATGTCAAGACCAACTATTACAGGGTGAAGAGTTTGAAAGATTATTTGGAAGAAAAAAAAGTTCATATTTCAGAATTGATTCTTTAAAAGATCTTGAGTTATTGAATCCGCTAACAATCTTCAATGCTTATTGATGGCTTCAAAATGTTCTCCTTTTAATGTTTTTGATAATGCTTTCTTGCAAAATCATGCTTGAGATGCTGGGTTTTCAATATTTTCATTTTTGCTATAGACTACCCTTTCGATTTTCACCCTAACATTTCACTTTTTTTTTCTTCTTTTCTCATCTCTTTTCTCTTTTTTTTTTTTTTACTAATTGTTCTATCATTCACATGAAGAATTCAAAATTTTCCCAAAATGGATGAAGGGCTCCAAAGGGATAATTTTGGCAAGAAAGGCCAAAGCCTTGTTGATTGCATGATGATTATCCTTAAAAGAAAGCTCTTCAATTTAAGCAATCATACTTGATCGAAATAGAGATCATCTATTAATCAGGAACCAACTATGAAAATCTCATAATTATTTTTAATGTTTTAATGATTCAAAAACATAAAAGATTTTAGATTTGGATATAGCTAAATTTAAGTTTTATTAATTTAAATATATATATATAATTGATTTATTAGTTTAGTTTATTTTACATGAAAAAACTTGTTTAATTAATTTTTTATTGAATTCGTTTTTGATTCTTTAAATAAGAAGATATATGCATTTATTATTAAGTCAAATGCTCAAGTGATGCCATTACAAAATTAAAGGGCTTTTTCAAATAAATTAATTTGATCGAAAAAAATCCCTTGATGGAATCTGTTTTTCACCATTTCCATTGTGTTTTTGACGAAACTGATTTGGTGGTAAAATGGTCGGAAATGCAAAGTGTGCCAAAGAAGTATTGGAGCATAATCCCATAAAGAAACTATATATTGAGCAAATATTAGAGCAGAAATATTATTCCTATGTTGATAATTAATCTGTTACATCATAATATTCAAAGTGGAGCTACCTAACCTCTACTATGAGACTTCATAGTCCTAACAAGATTTTTTTTCATTTTCAGAAGTAGGGAAAGCTGAGATATACATTTGGATATTTGCTATGTAACAATGCCAAATCTTATTTGTTTCCCATAAAAGGTATGAATTCAATTGAAGTACTAGTTATCATGTGACACAGAGTAGCATTAGTGGAAGTAACATACACAGACTATAATGGAGGAGGGAGGAGGAGGAACAGGACCATCCCGGCAGGCCTAGGTATGTAATTGCACTTTAGCAATGACAGCCGAAAAACTGAGCAAGTAAGCTGTGCTTGGAACCACATTTGTATATATATACCAATCAAGTTGTAAAGCAAATGGTGGCATTGCACATGATGAGTAATAACAATAATAATAAGATTTAGAGTGAGATCTAAGCAATGGGAAATTAATTGTAGAGGTTGTCATATAATTGTGCATGGTTTGGTTAAAGATGAGACAATCGACGAGACTTGCATTTATAAACCATGCCTACATACCAGAGGAGGAAAAGTAAGCTTGTGGCTGACATTATCTTGTACTAATTCAAAGAAGTAGATAGGGTGTTTCATTCCCTTTCGGACAAGTAATGGGATCCAGGGGGGGCAGGTTTTGTAGCCATTACTCAGCCTTTATTTTTTTATTATTATTATTATTATATATAAAATTTGAGATATAAATTTATTATTTTGTAAGATTATCTTTTAACCACCCTTCATGCAAAATCTTAAATTCGTCACTGAGAGATTCAAAAAACTTATTAATGTGGACACTGTATGCCCCATCAAATTAGTTTTTTAGAAAGAAAGTGATAGGTTACTAATTTTTTACAACTTAAATTAAATGATTGAATGTGCATAGGTTTTAAGCATTTGCACCACAATAGGACAAGTCTTAATCTTATTAATTACTTGCACTATTTTATTCAAAATAATAGCTCTCACTGTTAAATCGAGAAATTTCTAGTTTCTTGGTGACTTGACAAACTATGATATATTAAATTAGATAGATAACATAGCTCATGATAAAATGATATTAAAATATACTCAACCTAAACCCAACCCATGCTACGTTCCTCCAGGAGGGAGGCAGCTAAGGTGGTCAATAGTGACAAAGGCATTGCCGAATTATGTGAGGGTGAATATCATGCCAAGCACTTCAAAAGAAGTACGCAAGATGCTTTAATCTTATATCGAACAGCTAAGGAAATCTTGGAAAGTTTATAAGTATAAACACTACACACTCGATTAGATTAATCTTATAAAAAAAAATAGCAATCCCATAACACTCTTCTTTAAATATGCATGTACCTGGGATTGCTACAGAAAGAAAAAATAAAAAAAAAATTATAATTTTTTTTCAATAGTGTTAGAATCCAAACTCATGTGGATTGGACCTAAGTACATCTAATCTAATCAACCGAATTATTTCAAGGGGATACCTTATTATTAAAATAGGACATTCATTTTAGAAATTTTGGGTTCAAATTTTTAAGAAAAATAAAATGAATTTATGAATTAGAAAAATTTACTCTGATTTAGTATTTAATTCAAAATCTTTATATACCGAAACAAATCCAATCATTCAAATCCTAGCAATCTAAACTTAAAATATCAATTTAAAGTAATATAATATAATTAAGACTTGAAATTTATAATCCTTATCAAACCAATGAATTATTAAGGACAAAATCCAACAAAAACCAGACAAAAAAACTCAAAGAAAATAGGTAATTAAGTGAAGCCCAACTTAAAGAGTCCAAAACTCATACATACCCAAATCCACAAACTAACAAACCCATTTCCACTCCAATTTTCTTCTTCCCCAATGCCACTTGTCAACCTAAAAAGGCCAAATATAAGCAATTGACCCACAAAAATTGCCTAAGGTGATCCAATTGATTTACTTGGGTTAATATAAGCTACAAATTGGGCTAGACGTATTTAAAAACCAAGTCCTATGTATACGTCTAAACTATATTATGTACATGAATAAGTTCACAACAATTAGATTGTTCCATAAGTTCAACCCATTTTTATAAATTTCACAAATAGATTGTTTTCTTGAATTTTTTTTTGAACAAAAAGAATCCTTATAAACATAAAATGTGAAGGAATTTAACAATCAAGACTTGAGCTAAACAATAATTACTCCTTTTTTAATAAGATGGTTTGTGTAAATTTTCAATTTCCTTCACTCCCTAGATTTTTTCTTATATATTAAAAAAACATAAAATCAAGATATGTAGTATTAATTTTAAAGGCTTAAATAGTAAAAATAAAATAAACAATCTTAACTACAGTAATTTCTTCAACTAAATCCCTTACCTTTTATTGCTTAAACGAGTCTTTAAATTTTGATTTGTACCTAAATAAGCCTTTAATTCTAACAAAAATTTAACCAGTATTAGACTTGATATCAATTAACATTTTGTACTCATGTGACATATGTGACAGAACCCAAAACCCAAAATCAATAAACCACAATTGCTAATTGTTGATCGTCGATAATTGATCCTTTGTCGTTTGTAAGCTATCATCAATCGACAATCTTTGATTGATGGTGGATGTTGTAAACAACTATAACTGAACTCTTAGTAGATTTTAGAAAACGAAAAAGGATAGAGAAGGTGAGAATAAATAAAGGAAGAATAAGAATAAGAAATTGAAAAAGCCTATATGTCATGGATCTCACATCAGTAAGAGATGAGGTAGATTTTAAGTATATAAATATTAACCTTTCACCATTTATCAAATGTGTATTTTAGATTGGAAACGTGGGCTCGTAACAGTTGATATTAGAGCAGATCCTATTTTCATTAATGGAAGGCCCTCATGAAAGATACATGAATCGAGCCATCGAGGTAGATTCGAATTAGTATAAGAGTTCCTCTCTGCTACAAATAAAGAGTCAGCACAATAAGGGTGTTGCATAATTAGATGGGGATAGAATGTAATGAATCTCATATCAGTAAAAGATGAGGTAAGTTTTTGGCAGGGGCAGAGCATTCCATTATCAAGGCCCTCTAAAAATTTTAAAATTTTATATATATTATATTTTTTTAATAGACTTTAAAATAATTTTTTATTAAATAATTAATACAAATAAAAAATAATAAAATGATCTCACAAACTCATTCAACTTTACCCTAATTTTTAAATTTTTTCTCAACTCTTTTAACAAAAATGTAAAAAATTTTTATCTTCTTTTCTCAATTTATATTATTATTATTTTTTATTTATTTATTTATTTCAATTCTATTATATTGGGTCATATGTTTTAAGTATTTATAGATTTTCTTCTTCAAATTTTTATGAACCATGAATCATATTCTTTTTTTTTCTTTTTTATTATGTGGTTCTATCTTCTACTTGTCATGTTCTTTTTTATCTGTTAGGTGAATTTTATTTTAATAATTTTAGTCTTTAAAAATAAAATATTATTATGTAATTCTCAAATATGAGTTATAACCTTACATTATTTATTGTTGCTTAAAATTTTACCAATATATCATTTTTTTTTTGTTCATTCTGATTATATAAGATTTTTTATGTATTTTACTTTTTATATTTAATAAAAAAATTATTTTTGAATATTTAACTTTTAAATAATATTGATTATATAAAAAAATTATTAATTGTATATATCGTATGAAATTATTTATATTTTATGTATTATTACTTTTTAAAAAAGTACATCATTTTAAGAAAGTAGCCCATGGCATATATTAACTTTTTCAAAACTACATTCATTTAAAAAATGTGAGAGAAAAAAAATACTACCTCAGTTATTATGTGATTACGTCATTAATCTACATGATAGAAGATATCATACGAGACTAGATCTATTGACAGTTAATTTTTGTTAGAATTAAGATCTTATTTTGGTATGATTAAGAATTTATTTAGATGCAAATCAAATTTTTTTAAAAAAAATCATAATATAAGATATGATCATAGTGCAAAAACATTTTTACTATTTAACCTAATTTAAAGCTGCTTTTTCCCATAATTTATTGTCGTTGTCATACTCTAGTGGCACACCATTCATTGCTCCCCTCCTCTAAGAAAGCACGAAGCTTTCTTTCCCAAGACCTTTTTTTTTCCATCTTTTACTCAAATGTCACCATCTTTCTTTCCCTATTCCACCCTTGCGTCATTAAGTTAATTTCATTATTGTCCCACACTGATTACAGGATTAGTGGATAGTGTCTGGTGCTTTGCTGATGCCACGAATACAGATAATAATTAAGCTTCAATTAATTGATCCAATCAAAGAATAGCAGAGCATTACCTGATAAAAAATTGGGACACTCGTGGCATTTAACAATTGGTCAAGCTGCTTGGTGTTGATTTTTGCCTAAATTTGCTATTCAACGGCATTGATGGGACTGCTGTTCTCCTGGCAACCGTTGGATCTCAAAACTCTTGTCGGCAATCATTTTTGTTTTTTAGTCCAAATGGTTCTGCGTTTTCGTTTCTTTTCGTGCAGCAACTTTTCAATTTTTAAAACGGAAATTACATTTAAAATTAGTCGATAATAATCGGAAAGTTGATTATTATATTTATACATTTAAAGTATAATGTTTAAATAAATTTTTAAATTATTTAAATAAGTCCTTATTATTTAATTATATTTAATTAAATTATTATATTTTTTATTTAAATCAAATAAACTCTTATGATTAATGATTGACTAATTATCATTAATCAAAATACTACTTGTCATTTTCTATCTACATTGTATTGATATGTTTTTTATATGAAAGATGAAAAATATCATATAATAATATTATTATTAATTATAATATGTCAATATATTACATCATCATCACTTATGATATGTTAACGGATCACGTCAGTTCCATGCAGTATAGAATGATAAATGATATTTTGATTAAATCAATCACGAGTTTATTTGATTCAAAATAAAAATATAAGAGTTTATTTACCTCAAAATAAAAC
Source organism: Theobroma umbraticum (assembly GCF_002168275.2). Classification (NCBI taxonomy): domain Eukaryota; kingdom Viridiplantae; phylum Streptophyta; class Magnoliopsida; order Malvales; family Malvaceae; genus Theobroma; species Theobroma umbraticum. The sequence continues at coordinate 1,181,834 of NW_018397274.1, forward strand.
TATAAAGACTTGATTAAATGAAATAAAAGTTTTAAACTTTATTTGAATTTTTGTAAATAGTTTAAATTTTTTTAAAAAATATGTAAATATCTTTAATTTAACAATATGAGAATTTTTGTAAATCTCCACTTAATATCCTCTCTCAGGTATAAAGATCATGAATTATCACGTGGAATTTAGATATTTCATGATTGTTCATTAACATTATTTATACGTTTGGAATAAACTATTTGTTTCAAATGTTAATGGGTCAACATAAAATTACGATAAAAATTAAAAAAGTTAAGATATTTTATTTTTTTTATTACCACTTTAATAAAACTAACCACTTAGCACACTGAAGTACACCTTTTTTGAAGCCAAATCACAACAAAATAAATTGATACTTTTAAATTGTATCTAGTACATCAATACTATTTATGAGTGGTGGTGGGTCTATTGAACTATGGAATATAATAGATTTGGCATATTAATGATTGCTATTTTGACATATATAATAAACGGTCTGTATATGTTAGAACACTAAATTGAAAAACTTAGAAATTGACTTCAAGGCGTGTATCAATACCACTGTCTTTAAGGTTTTATTCATCTCCACTTATAGTGTGCAAAAGAGTTATCGGTGTATAAACCTCGAAGATACAATAAAGCTCAGTGATTGATGACGTTTTGCACTGACGAAATCAATCCACTGAGCACTCACCGGAGTATAACAAGATTATTAAACTTCTATAATATTTTTTCTGCAGGAAAATAGTATAGAAGAGAACTTGGAAGATGTTTGAGGAAGAAGAAGAAAAGATATTATTGTTTTTCTGATTTTCATTGGATAAGGAAGGTCAT
>NW_018397274.1:1182686-1198071 GCF_002168275.2 Theobroma umbraticum
CATAGATGCCTGTTCTCAACAGACCCTATTTGTGTCTGTTTCAAATAGTTGCTTCTGTTGGTATTTTCCAACAGACGTGACTCTTTTCTTATTTTATAGTATCTATTGATTTAATTTTCAACAGATACAATCCTTCTTTTAATTTCCAACAGTCACAACTTTCCTTCTATTTCGATACGAAATCATATTTTTATTTGAAAATGTCCAACAGTATATGCATAAAAAAGCTTGCTGACTATTGCAAGTGCAAAATCTCAAGAATGAGTTCTCAATTGAAAAGAAAAAATGTCTTTTTATACATAAAATAAATATACAGAATATAAAAGTGTGCATGATTTTACTTTATATATAACCTTTTAAAAAAAAAAATAAAAAGTTAAATAAAAATATCAATCAAATAAAATTTAATTTTTCTCATATTATTATATCAATGAAAAATTTAGATTTATTTAACAATTGACTTTTTAGTTTCTAATTTCAGTTGAAATTTCAAAGATTTGATTTTTTTTATGCACAAAAAAGAAAAAAAGAATGCCAAGTGTTTATGAGAAATTAATGATAATAATTCTTATAAATTAAAATTCGAATCCCATTCTTTCATTAGACTTTGGCATAAGTAGAAAGGAAAATTAACATCACACATCTTTTAGTAATTGACGTTTTAGCGATGTATTTTAAAAAATTCTTAAACTATTGTAAAAAAGTTTAAATGAATTCTTCTGCTGCGTTTAATTTAATTTTTATATTTTTATTTTAAATTAAATAAATTTTTATAATTAATAATTAATTTATTATCATTATTTAAAATAATACTTATTATTTATATAAACATGACACTGATGTGAAAGATGAAAATGTCATAAAATAATATTATAATATCATATCAATATTTATTATTACATATTAATATGTTAAATTAATACCACTTAACATAAAAAATAAAAATTTATTTAAAAAATTTTGAATAATTAAAATTTGTTTAAGTATTATGTTTGCTTTAATTTCTAATTGCAAAATTTTCAAATATCTAAAATCTCTAAATTCTAATTTCTTCTTCGAACTTAAAAGCACCCTTTTTTATCTTATGTCCCCAACCAATCGCATTAAAAACAGCCACGTGGATAATGAGAAAGTGAGGATAATTTTCAGTGTTGCATTGGTTTTGAATGTGAAGGCAAGAAATAGAAAAAGCAGGACCTTTCGGTGAACTTTATTAGGTCCCATATCTAATCATGTTACCCACTGGGCAATGACGTGGACACGTGCGCAAATGTCAGCCGCTCGTTAACAAGATATCAACCCTTCAATGACTTTCTAGTCTCTAATTTCCTTTCTCTTTTGTTGGCTTATTTTTATAGTTTTAATACTTAGTTTTTAGTTATTTCTCAGATGATTAATTATAAATTAAATTTTTTTAACATATTATATATAATGTCAATATATATGTATATTCGAGTTCAAATTTAAAATATTTTAAAAGTGATATTTAAAACTTATTTTAATTTGAATTAAATATTAAAAATATTATCCAAATTCGCCTAATAATCAAATATAAGAAACTTAAATCTTTATATATATATCAATTGATAAAAAATTTATAAAAAAAAATACACAATTCCTTATGTTGTAAATTGAAAAAAACAAATATTTATTAATTCAATAAATATCTTTTACAATCAATCCACACTAAAAGTTCAACATTTCAAATAATCTTTCCCTACATTCATACTAGAGTTATTTTTTTTTAGTATGATGCTTTAAAAAGCCTAACAATTAAAAAAAAATATAAGTAAGTCTTTATTTTTCAATCATATTTAATTAAAATTTTATATTTTTATTTTAAATCAAATAAATTCTTATAATTAATAGTTGACTAATTACTATTAATCAAAATATCACTTATTATTTTATGTTCATATGATGTTAATATACCGTTAACATGAAAAGTAAAAATATTACATAATCATGTCATCATATTATATAAACATATCACATCATTATCCATTATGATATGTTAGTATATTATTTTATTATATGTAAAATAACAAATGAGATTTTAATTAATACCAGTTAATCATTTGTTAATAATAAAAATTTATTTCATTTAAAATAAAATAATAATAACTTAATTGAATTTGATAAAAGAATAAAAATTTATTTAAAATTTTTTAAATAATTTAAGTGTTTTTTAGATATTATATATTTTCTTTTATTAAGGTCTATTTTATTGCGTTTATTACATATGAGCAAACGAGCAAGTTATTAAATAGTATTTGAAAAGATTAAAATAATAAGTTAAGAAAAGGTAAAGATAATTTAAGAGGCAAAGAACAAAAGGTTCCCTAATCCTGTTCACCAACCAACCCATAATCAACCTCTCCCACCTATCCAAGATGTTGTCAACATGTCCGTTACTTTATTGTCGTTTGCTAGGCAAGGACCCACTTTGACCATTTTATAATTTTAAGATTGAAGTAATATTTAAAATATTTTATTTTTATCATTCAATCAAATTTATATATTTTAATTTAAAATTAAATAAATTTTTATAATTAACTATTAATTATTATTAATTAAAATAATATTTATTATTTTATATCTATATAGTACTAATATAACGTTTATATTAAAAGTAAAAAAATCAACATAACAATATCATTATATCATATTAACATGTTATATCATCATTTATTATAACATATCAATATATTACATTAACGTGATATGATATTTTAATTATAAATAAATAAATAATTATTATTTAATTATAAAATAAAAATATAAAATTTTGACTGAATATAAAAAAAATAAATTTTTAGTTTTTTTAAATAATTTATAAGTTTTTTAAATATTATCATTTTAAGATTTATGATCAATAGATACACTGTAAATGAATAGATTTTACACATTCACAATAATTTTTCATTTGTTTATATTGCAAAATTGTAAAATATTCCTCATAAACTTGTCAAAATCCGACAGCGCATGTGGTAAAAAGAATAATTTCCAGTGAGATTCGAAACAATATATCCACGTGCTCTTGAGCTTCCACCGCCGTTGATTATGAGCTAAACGGTGGGAAAATGTGGTGCACGATTTTAAGATTTCCTGGTCGGTGAACCTGATTTAATTTTGGCCTGCAGAATGTTACGGGATCTGCAACTTTTTGCCTTAACAATCGTGCCTCTAATTTATAATGATATCTCGATAAATAGGACAACAATTTTGTTAGAAAATACCCCCCATATCTTTCACGGTTTTCCCTTTTACCCCTTCAAAATTTATAAATATCATATTTTGCATTGTGATTTTGTAAGTTGAACAGTTTCAACAATTTTTCTTTTCATACTATTAGGGATAATTCTCTTTTTGTTTTATAATTTTCATTATATTTATCTTATGATTTGAACTTAAAATTTTGTACACCACTAAAATTTTTTTCAAATCATTGGATGATCCATTGTTTGAGTTATAAAACAAATATTAATATTTTTTATAAGATGTTAATTGGTAGAGTAGCTTGTTATTTTTTAATTATCTTAAACTAAATTTTATTATTTGATTTTATAAGCATCCGAGTATCTGATTCATAAGTTGGTGTATAAACCTTCTATCTAAAAAGTAAAGTTTGAATCTTCCTTTCTCAATTATAAAAAAAAATCTTATTATTTTATAAGATACTTGAACTTTAGAAATATTCGATTAAATTTCTAAATTGCTACTCAAACCCTTACCCTAATATTCCAAATATTGCTCATTAAATACTTGTACTTGTTAAATATTCAATTAAAATAAATTTAAAGTAATTTGTTATGTATATTATTAATAAAAATTAAATTAATAAATTAAAATTAGTTGATAAAAATAATTAAAGTTTAAAATCATATTTAGGGTTTTAGAATAAGTAATGAATTTTGATAAATATTATATTAATTATAAAAATTTATAATTAAAAAATAATATATAATTTAAAATTAAATATTAAAAATAATTATTTATAATCGAATTCAAGTAATGGTACGCTATAAACATTACCCTAAGCTTACCTGAACCTATGGACGAGTGATAGTTTTACTATCCAAACTCGATTATAAAATATTATAAATTTATTTAAACTGAGTAGATATATGAAGTATTCATTAATATTCATAGCTTCTTTAATACTCCTCAAACTCAAACATCTTTGAATCAATTTACCCTTGTCCTTAATTTTGGTGTTTACCCAAAAGTGCTCCTATTCTCCTTCATTCCAAAAATGGCCATCAGTATAAAAAAAAAGGACACAAAAGCAAAACTTTTCTTCTTATTCATTGCCATAGTTAAATTCTAGGAAACATCAAACCCATTTCTAATAATTACAAACAAATCCCTTTCATACACTCTCACTACCTTTCCTTTCCTCCACGGGGAAGCCTTTTACGGGCTGTTTTTCAGGATCTGTCCTCTTTTTCTTTTCTTTTCTTTGTTTTTGTTTTTTGTAATTTCCTCTTTACTCTCTCCTTCACATTCCCACATTACATCATATCCATTACACTCCTTATACGCGCTGTTTTGCATGTATAAATGCAAACCCAGTAGGCATCAGATCAGATCCCACCCACAAAAGGAAAACAAAATCTTTACACTGTGCTGCTTCAAATCCTCTGATCTCTTTCTTGTTGGACCAAAGTTGGTATTGTTGAATCTACCCTTTTCTCTTTTCCCCATTGATCACTCTGTTTTCCAAGTCTTCATTTGTGGCACTGATCATCTCTGTTTTCAGTGTTTTTTGATTGGTTTTTTTTAAGGAGTGTTGATAAGGTGATTATGTAAGATATATTTATCTTAGTTAATTTTCTTGTTTCTTTTTGTTTGCTCTTTTTTTAGGTGAGAAAATGGAGGATATACATGGGACTTTACATGTTACGATCTATGAAGTTGATAAGCTTCATAGTGGTGGTGGAGGTGGTCACTTCTTCCGGAAGGTATGAATTGTTTATGCTGGATCAGGATCATTGTTTACTTCTTCTTTGATATTCTTGTTCTGGGTATTCAAGTTTTTGGACTTTCTTAGTTGACTAATCTGTTCTTTTGGTTTTTGGAGATTACGCATTTTGAGGTATTTTTGGAATTAATCTGAGAAAATGGGTTATGGGGTTGGTTTTGATTTTGCGAGTTTCCGAAAGATAAGATCTTGAAAACAGTAATTGAGTTTTCTTTCTCTTTTAATTTTTGTTGTTAAAAATCTGAATGATTACATCACTTTGTATATTTTGGATATTAGATATATGGATCTTTCCAGAAGTGGGGAGTATTGGATAAGATTAGACTTTCCATTCTGAAACCCACTAATGGGGCTTACTAAATGCTCTGAGGGTATTCCATCCGGTAATTCCAGTCCTAATTAGAGTGTGTTTGGAGATGGTTTCACTGATGCACAGTCACACAACAGACATTTTCAGAGGAAACAGTTTGGATGATTCTAAAAGGAGAAAATGCTTTAAGATGTTCATAGTCGTGGCAAGCATACTTGTGCAAGACTATTTAGTTTTTCGGTAATTTTTTGCTTTTGGCTGGATTGTTGTACTAGGATTGCATCCATGAGGTATGGATAGTCATGTGTGGGGTAATAATGTATGTATCTAGCATATATATTTGAAGGGCCATGGTTAGTGTTAGTGGCAAAGGAAGGTGCGGGTATTGATTGTGTTGTGTGTGTTTGTCTATGTGTGTGCACACATGTGTATATAAGTTGAATGCCAATTCTATTTGAATGCTCTCATAATCAAATTATATAAATTCATTTTCTTGACTTTGAAATATATCTGATACAGTTCTTGGATTCCTTATGTCAGGGCTTATGAAATAAATGCACTTTTGCCCATGAAAATGTGTTCAATAGTCAATACCTATTTGGGTTGCTTTTTACTGTGTTGGAAACATGCCTTAAATAACTGTTGAACCTTAACCTGGTAAAAAGACATTGCTTCCTGTCTTTTTTGGAGTGGGAATCAGCAGGACAGATTTCTGCCTATTTCCCAATGACATTTTACCTTTGTCTTCAACATTGTTTTCCTATAACTGGATTGACACTGGCAATACATTTTACTGATTTAAACCATTTAAATATGAACTTCAATACCAGGTTTTTTACTCTCCTTAGATATGCTATAGTTGGCTATATTTCTTGAAGGTTATAGTAAGATTTAATTTTCTTTATCAGAATGTTTTGTGTTCTGTTCATTCACACTGGTGGAACAGATTTTCTCCATTTCTTTTGGCAACTCTGTCAATGAGGTCTACGTCTTGTTGATTTTCCTTGTTCTGAAATATAAGCCTGTTCCACAATTTAGGGTTTCAGAGCTGAAATTTTGGCCGTCTTGACTTAAGATGGCATCGTAATAATGACTTTGTCTGTGTTAACTTGTCATCTCATTCTTTAAACTGTTAGCATATATTACCTCTTTTCTGTTCTTCGAGTGTCTTATGGATGATATTCTTCTTGCAGCTTATGGCTAATGTTGAGGAGACAATTGGTATTGGCAAAGGAATTCCCAAGATTTACGCAACTATTGACCTTGAAAGGGCTAGAGTTGGAAGAACCAGAACACTAGAAAAAGAAATTTCCAACCCAAGGTGGTACGAGTCTTTTCACATTTACTGTGCCCATCGAGCTTCCAATGTAGTATTCTCTGTCAAGGATGACAATCCTATTGGAGCCACACTGATTGGAAGAGCAAATGTACCTGTTGAAGATCTCTTAAGTGGAGAAGAAGTGGATAGGTGGATTGAGATCCTGGATGAAGACAAGAATCCTATAGAAAGTGGTGCTAAAATCCATGTGAAGCTTCAATATTTTGATGTGACGAGGGACCACAACTGGAATCGTGGTATCATAAGTCGGAAATTTCCTGGAGTTCCATTTACATTTTACTCACAGAGACAAGGATGTAAGGTTTCTCTATACCAGGATGCTCATATCCCAGACGGATTTGTTCCTAAAATTCCTCTTGCTGGGGGCAAATATTTTGAGCCACACAGATGTTGGGAAGATGTTTTTGATGCTATCACCAATGCTAAACACGTGATCTACATTACTGGTTGGTCTGTTTATACCGAGATCACTTTGGTGAGAGACTCTAGAAGGCCAAAGCCAGGGGGAGACATCACTCTTGGTGATCTGCTTAAAAAGAAAGCAAGTGAAGGTGTCAGGGTTAATATGCTTGTTTGGGATGATAGAACATCTGTTGGTTTGCTGAAGAAGGATGGACTAATGGCAACCCATGATGAGGAAACTGAACACTTCTTCAAGGATACTGAGGTAAACTGTGTCTTATGCCCTCGTAATCCAGACGATGGTGGAAGTTTTGTCCAGGATTTACAGATTTCTACCATGTTCACTCATCACCAGAAAATTGTTGTGGTGGATGCTGCAATGCCTAATGGAGATACAGAGAGAAGGAGAATTGTGAGTTTTGTAGGAGGTATTGATCTTTGTGATGGCAGATATGACACCCCTTTCCATTCCCTTTTCAGGACCTTGGACACGGCTCACCATGATGATTTCCATCAGCCAAACTTTACTGGTGCTGCAATCACCAAAGGTGGTCCAAGGGAACCTTGGCACGATATCCACTCCCGACTTGAAGGGCCAATTGCTTGGGATGTCTTGTTCAATTTTGAGCAAAGATGGAAACAACAAGGTGGTAAAGATGTGCTTGTTAAGATGAGGGAGCTTGAAGATATCATCATCCCCCCATCTCCAGTTACGTTCCTCGATGACCATGAGACTTGGAATGTGCAATTATTTAGATCCATTGATGGTGGGGCTGCTTTTGGATTCCCTGAGACACCTGAAGAGGCTGCCAGAGCTGGGCTTGTCAGTGGAAAGGACAATATTATTGACCGAAGTATTCAGGATGCCTATATTAATGCTATCAGACGAGCAAAGAATTACATCTATATTGAAAATCAGTATTTCCTTGGAAGCTCCTTTGACTGGAGTCCTGATGGCATTAAGCCTGAGGATATCAATGCTTTGCATCTGATTCCGAAAGAGCTTTCACTTAAGATTGTTAGCAAGATTAAGGCAGGAGAGAGGTTTACAGTTTATGTTGTTGTCCCTATGTGGCCAGAAGGAATCCCAGAGAGTGCGTCAGTTCAGGCAATATTAGATTGGCAGAAAAGGACAATGGACATGATGTATAGTGATATCATTAAGGCTCTCAGAGATATGGGTCGTGAGGAGGATCCCCGAAACTATTTAACGTTCTTCTGCCTTGGGAACCGGGAGATGAAGAAGAGTGGAGAATATGAACCTTCAGAAAAGCCGGAGCCTGATACAGATTATGCCAGAGCCCAGGAGGCCCGCCGTTTCATGATCTATGTTCATGCCAAAATGATGATTGGTAGGTGATGAAAACCTTTAAGTAACTTGATGCGCACACACCTCACATACGTCTGTTTATTAAATTTTAGCTCTGATTTTGGGAGAAATTTTTTTTTTTGGATAATTGATAATGTGGTAGGGGGTCTTCAACTGTTCAAACCACTGGTGTGATGAAGACACCAGCGTTAAAATTTCTTTATGAATTAATGTCAGCCTTTCGTAGAACATATCCACTATGGTTTGTGTCATGAGGAAAATTTCCTTCCAATTAGGTGGCGTAAGGAGCTATGATTGTGTAACTTATAGAACATGGTGCTGCAAAAAATAAAGAAAGGCCTTTTCATTCGAATCTCATTTGAGAACGAAGGTCCCTTCATTCTTTATTAGGTTTCTTGTTCATTCTTATATTTCATTTAACTTTTCTGTACTTTCTGCAGTTGATGATGAATACATAATAATTGGATCAGCCAACATTAACCAACGATCAATGGATGGTGCTAGAGACTCTGAGATAGCCATGGGAGCCTATCAACCATATCATCTATCAGTTAGGCAACCAGCACGAGGTCAGGTCCATGGTTTCCGTATGGCACTGTGGTATGAGCACCTTGGCATGCTTGATGATACCTTCCTCTTTCCAGAAAGTGAGGAATGTGTCAGGAAGGTGAACCAGATTGCTGACAAATATTGGGATCTGTATTCAAGTGAGTCACTTGAGCGAGACTTGCCTGGACACCTCCTTCGCTACCCCATTGGCATTTCTAGTGAGGGAACCGTCACTGAACTGCCAGGCTTTGAGTTCTTCCCTGACACAAAGGCTCGTGTTCTTGGTGCCAAATCTGATTACCTCCCTCCTATCCTCACTACTTAGGGGGTCTCAACCTTTTTCTTAAGTGATAATTTCTTACCTTCTCTAGTTATGTGGCACTGGCTCTGGTAGTAGCAATAAATCATGTTTTGTGATTGTGTCATAGCCTGCAGAGCAGCAGAGTTGCCATTATTTTTCTGTCAGGGTGTTCATATCTGAAACTAAATAGCTGTGATGCTGTGGTGTGATTCTGATGCTGACTGGCACAAAACTGATGGCCTGTGTTTATCTGATTCTCGTATGTTTTCTGTGGTTATCGTAATTACTATCAGTTGTTACTACTTTGTGAGGAAGCAATTCTGTAGTAGTTCGGCGAAATTCTCATGAATGCTTCTTGTGTCAACTTTTCATGATCTGCTGAAAGATTATTGAAATGGAGCTTAATCACCTCACTCAGTGTCAGGTGTAGATGATCATAAACAGGGTTTAGGGTAGTCAACAGGTAGTGTTTGCAACTGAGACATCATCCTTACTAATTCTGGGATTTCATCCACAACTTTCTCAAGTTGACTAACTTATAATTCATGTGATATTCAAAAATATCCAAGTCCTTTTGATCTCTATTCATGACAACCAGAAAGAAATGTCTCCAATTCCAGGATGTAATAACCACAATAAATTCTTGACCTGCAACTTCAATTTTTGGTTCATATTGTGGTCAGTGAATGGAATCAGAAAATGTATCCATCATGAAACAATGATAATCAAGATTAAAGAGGAAAAAAGAAGAAGAAAAAAACCCCCACAAAGAAGGATTGCTACACAGCATCCACAATAACAGAAATGGACATCTTTTATTATTGAATTTACTGTTCTAAATCATTTTCCAATGGAAAATAATTGTTCTTATCCCTTGTCAATTGAAATTATTGGCTCTAATCATCTTCAATTATCCAATCTAATCAACTAACTCAAGTTGATTATTGAAATCCAAAAAAGTTTTTGTTTTGTGTTTTCTCTTTCGATCTAATCATTACATGTGGTAAACATTTTCTAATCAATAGTGTCATACTTGGTATATATAAGAATTTAAGTAAAATATTCTCATTTAGTAATAATTTTATATGGATCTATTAGTTTTCGAAATAAATATTTCATCTCAAAAAATTTTTCGTTAGATATAATTCAACCGTTAGTCAAATCGTTTATATTTCTGTTAATTTGAAAACTGAAAAAAAAAACATAAATTAAATAAGTTAATTAAAATGCATTATGAATTTATGATGATGATAATACGTGTGTGTTAATTATTTAAGCATTTGGCAAATAGCACAAGTACCCTTTGAAAATGATCAAATGTAGAGTTTTGATTGTTTCTTGTCTTTTTTATTTACATGAAAACAAAATCCAAATTGAAATTGGATTTATTTTAGACAAACATGCAACACATGGACACAAAAAAATTCAATTCCAGAATAAAAAAAATAATCATAAAAATTCAAATTTTTTAATTCAAGAATGTGGATGGAAATATTTTTATTTATAATTTCAATTTTGATGTATTAAAATTTATAAAAACCACTAGAAAGATATAAATGTGCATATTTGTTTAGGTGGACAGAAAAAAAAATTGAAAGTTAAGATAACAAAAAAATATAGAAAGAAAGAAATTTAAATTTAATTAGATATAATTGTAAAGAAATAAAAAACATTTACTACAAATTATACCGGTGGTCACGTGTTGAGATTTTAACTCAATTTATTATGATTTTAAATTTTAAAAATTCATCTTAAATCGGTTCAAGTTAACCTAGAAATCAACAAAACTAATTAAAAATTTGAGATTCTTAAAGCAACATAGCGAAAATAAGAGAGAAAAATAGAAGTAAGTTTGAAAGAAATGAGATTTTATTTTTATATTTAATTTAGTGAAAGAAAATATCATGTTAAATGCTTTAAGAAATAAGTCAAACATTTTAAATCCATATCAAGTAAGTAAAAATTTTTTTGAAAAAGCTTATAAGTACGGTATATATAATTCAGAAAGATTATGAATTTGAATTTTAAAAGGAACAAAATAAAATTTATGAAATTATATATATAAATAAAAAGAACACTCAGGATTTAGATTTCTTTTCCTTTTCCCGGAAAGTAGATGGAAAATATAAGAAAGAAAAAGAAAATCAAAATAAAAGGCAAGACACATGGCAAGATTGGGGTACATGGAAAGCAAGGTCATGGAAAGCAAGGTTTCCTACATGATGGCCACGTGTAAGCGTGTCCACAAATCATGTACACAACGGAGTCATGGTTTCACGTGGTTGATTGGACAGGTGTCGCTCAGCTGTCGCGCCCAATTGTGGGCGGCTCGCATCTCCTTTGCCTCCACTTGTAACAAGCTCTTTTATCGTCATTATGTGATTTTATCCACCAGGACCACTGCAATTGATTTTGCCACGTTTGGCTAGTCAACTAAAATACTTATCAATTAGATGCTCAAATAAATTCTTAAATTATTTTAAAATTTTTAAATATTTTTTATTTTTTATTATATTTAATTAATTTTTTATAATTAATAATTAATTATTTTTAATTAAAAGATTATTTATAATTTTATATTCATATGATATTTATATAATATTGATATAAAAAGTAAAAAATATCACATGATTATGTTATCATGTCAATTAACATGTCATGTTATCATCAATTATAATATATTAGTATATCACCTCAATTCTACGAGATATAAAATGATAAATGATATTTTAATTAAATCAATCATTAGTTATAATTACTAATTTGACTCAAAATAAAAAATATAAAAATTTATTTAGTTGAAAATAAAAATATAAGTATTTAATTGAATATAATAAAAGTATAAAAACTTATTTAAATTTTTTTCGAATAATTTAAAAGCTTTTTTGAATATTATGCCTTAAAATTTTGAATTTCACAATTTTGATTGCTTCATTAATCACGATAAGTATGGTATTTCAATCTCACATCATGCAGGTAAAAAAATCTTGAGAAATTCCGAATTGCGGGTGTTACAGACCTCATTATGCTAACTTTCTAAAGAGAGAGTAATAATCTTGTGACCTATTCACTTTTAAATTTTAAAAAAAATCATAAAAAAAAGATTTGTGAAAATATTTACACACAAACATGATTAAATACGAAATTCATATACTTATTATTAAATCAATTCATATATTTACTTGCTTTAATATATTTATTTGATGGACTTAAATGGTAATCTTTATTATCAATATTATTCTTGACCTCTTTTATATGTTTAAAAGTTACTAATTTTTTAAGAGAAAAGTTATCTTGTGGGAGCATTTCACTTACATTAATTCTGTTAATTACTACATTAATCTTTTAATTATTCAATCAAAACAAAAGATTATGTGAAAATTCATCACTTATAAGTGTAAGTTTCATGATGATGTTATCTTCGTAATAAAGTCATTTTTGTTATAGAATTTGTCATCATCCAAAAAAATATGAATTAGGAGTCGAATTTGTCGATTTGAAGAAATCAAAGTAAACGAAGCTTCATATGAGTTAACCATGAAGAAATAATATTTGACTAAAAAAAGTAAAACCTATCTAAAACTTTATTTGTTGTTATCACAACATATTAAAACATATAAAATGTGGAAGTAGAATTTATTAATATAATTAAATACTAATAAACTACTCTACATATGATATTGCTAGTAAATTAAAATAAATGAAAAAACCCTATATAGTCAAAGCAACATACCGGAAAAAGAAAAAAAAGCAATAGATTATTGTGAACAAAACATAATATAGATATATATAAGTTAACTATAACTACTAGATGTCAATAGCATAATATACTAATATTTTTTAGAATAAAAATCCTTAACGTCACTTGCAGATCATTTATATAATTTTATGCAATTCGAGGTTTATTTTATAATTTTACGTTAAGTATTCAGTTTTATATTATTAATAAAAAAATTTAATTTTTAAAAATTAAATTTAATACTTTAAACACTAATATAAAAAATATATTAAATATATGACATAAAATCATAAAATAAACGCCAAACGAGGACAAGAGATTTCTATTTGTATTTCCTAGGATCAAATATCTTCTCCCAAAGATTGAAGTCAAAGTAATTACAAAAGATTTATTGACTGACAAAGCTGTGTTCTTTGTTTTTTTTTTTTAATACAAAGCATATTCGAATCTTAAGTCTTAATCAAATTTTGTTTCTCTTTTTTATGAATGCTTAATGCATATTAAAATGCATAAATCATAAAGATAAAATCATCAAATTATATATAAATAATAAGTTCCCACCCAAATTTCAAGGTGAGAAAACATTACAGATGTGAAAGAAAACCAAGATATATGTAGTTAAATAAAGGCAAATTCATGCATGATATAGACTTAAACCTAAAATCAGTTAAGACCTTGGAATTTTTTTGCCTCATGTCCTACCATTAAAACGAAGACCTCCATAGCTTTGAATATACTCAAAACTGGCTCCACACGCCATAAATCTTCACTACCTAATGCGCATTCCAATCCATTTAAATGGGCAAAACAAAACCATTTGACCCTTTACTTTGTTCTAGAAGTCCATCTGAGGACTCTGTTGACCCATTGCCTCTTCCAAAAGTTCCTCCCCAGCTGTCCTTTCCTATCACTTTGCCTTGGCCGTGTGGTGCACTTGATTTATAAAAATGCCAAATGCCAAACCAGACCCCATACACAAAAGCAAACCAAACCAGAGAAGTCCAGATTCTCACGGCTATTTCTCTAGTATTCCTCAATTGCACTTTGGGTTTTTTAACCGTATTTCTCTTTATATATACACACGCCTAATTGCCCCCACTTTGACACCCTCTATTGTGTCTATAAGCAAAGACAGCAGGGTAGTTTACCAACTGCATCTATCTTTCTTCGTTGGTCTTATACGGTTTCCTGTCAGGTCGTGCCACTATGTCTTCAAGAATATGTTCACAGGGTTTGGTTTTAGCTACAGCTATGGTAGTTTCCAGCACTGTTATTTTCCTTACTTTTTCCAGGCAAAAAACTTTGCCTCCCTCCAAACAAACTCTTCGTTCTTGCTTGTCTTCAGGTATGTAGCCATGGGGTTCTTTCATTTTTTTTTTCCCTTAAAAGATTATGTCTTCTCTTTTATGGAATGTTTTATTGATTGTTGGTGGGATTTCTTCTTCTTCGTTTTTTTTTTTCAAGAGGGAAAGAAAAGGGATAGAAAGAAGAAGAAGAAAGTGCAGTTTGCTGAGAATGTGAAGGATACAAGCGGCAATGGAGAAGGGTACAGGAAAGAGCAAAACAAGAAGTTAATTGCAGCAACAGGAGGAAGATCAAGGAAAGTTGATAGATTCTGCAGAAATGAAATGTCGGAAAACAGGATTGCTTTGTACAATGGAATTCTCAGGGACCGTGTGCATAAAATGGAGTGTTCATATTGATAACTGTGAAGCTGTTCTTAAACTTTTCTGGGTTGTCAAGTCTAAACCTGATTCCCTCTTATCCTCTTTGTAGACACAGAACTGTAGACCTCTTTTTTCCCCTTCTATCACATCCTGTAGGATTGTAAATGACAGAAACTTTGTCCAAATTATGGGTTTTTAATGAGAATGTTGGGCAAAGGTTGTAAATTTCAATCTGTGTTGAGTTTTATCCGTACACTGCTTAGGTTTGTAACTCCTCTTCTGCTTTCCTTGTTCTCCCAAGGAACTTCTGGGCAGGGAAACAGGCAGGCTACAAGAACATGGCCATATACACTTCTTAATTCATTTTTGGCTACTTAATCCCTACTTTTGAGACAATTGGTCCAACATTAACAAATCTCAAAGTTCATCCTGTAGCTTGTTACTCAACAAGGCAAAAGAAATTGATCAATTTAAACAGATAAAATAGCCAAAAAAAGGCAAAACAAATTGATTTGTAACAGTCAACTCCCAATTATCTGTGTAGTAGCAAACATTGAAACTACCCATTTTGTCTTTAATGCAATCAGATTTTATCTCAGTGCAGAAGAATCTGGTACCTCAAGGCTTAATCTTACTTTTCAACCATATTCTTGTGATTCTTTTCTTCTTTTCCTCCTTTTTTGGCTTTTGAAAATCCCCAATGAAAATTACCTCTCAATCCCATTATTCACCAGGTAACTTTCAGTCAAAAGATTAAAAAAAAA
>NW_018397274.1:1198081-1204823 GCF_002168275.2 Theobroma umbraticum
TTAAAAAAAAAAAAAAAGCACCCAAAAAGATAAAATGGAAATTACTTAATTACAAATTCACAATCCAATTGCAAATTGGCATGGCAATTCTGTGTCTGGTACCTAAGTTGCTTACACGACTCATTCAATTCAATTCAACCCACAAGATTATAGTGATTTTGTCAACTATTGCCATGATGGGTATTTTTAGTTAGTACATTGTGGACCAAACAAAAATAAATGGACCACATTACATAGCCAATTATTATAATTTTTATGAAAGTTTGATTGTCACCTGAACAGAAATTTTTTGTTCCAATCTACTGCCTCATTTAATTTTTTTTTATAATTTTACATCAAGTGTTAATATAAGATTTTGAATTTAAAATTTAAATTTAATAATATAAAATTAAACACTTAACATAAAATTGTGAAAAAAAAAATCTAACGGGAAAAAAAACATTCTGTTACTGACCAATTCGTCGAGCCAATTCAATTATTGAGAGTGGAAGTTCGTATAAGAGAAGAAATCAAACAAGCCCAACTATTTTGACCAACTTGACCAAACACTACCCTTTGAATTTTCCTTTTCTTTTTGGGGTCTATGTTAATTATTAATTTATGGAGTTTAATTAAATAGTGGATAAGTGGTTAGTTAGGATACAGCCAAACATTATGACCATTTATTGCATCTATTTTATTATTTTTTATTTTAACAAAATAAAAAATTTAGATGGATCTATTTAATTATCAGAAAAATTGAACTAATTGCTGTTTTTATTTTAATTATAAATATATATTGATAAATAGATACATACTTTATATAAGTATATCAACATTAAATTGATAATAACCACCCCAAAATTATTAGTATTAGGTGTTGTATCTTTTGCTGTGACTGTATTTAATTTTTTTTTATGCAATTATTATATTTCCTAGTAGGTGCCAATTATGCATTCCACTTCTTTATTTTTATTTTATTTTTTGCAATTTAACATGAGCAATATGACAAATTTAAATAAGTTGGAACTTGGGATGGACTTAAATAAGTTTGGTCTAAGTCCAATGCTTTAATTCTTCCAACAATATGACAAATTTTACCCTCATAATGTCAATGCCTTAGGTTATTTCCACATGAAATGTATTTTATTAAATATTTATTCGAACTCGAACCTGAATATTTAATTTAATGATAAACATATTTAAATAAAATAACTAAATTCAAATTCTTTTTTCCTACGAAGCTATTATAAACCATGATAAAAATAAAATATATATCGAATGCGGATTAAAACTTATGTTAATCTTCCCTTATCTATTACATATTATGTAATTTATTTACCATATATTACCTATTGAGGCTTTTTAAGTCACAGAAAAATACACAAAAAGAAAACATTGTTTATAAATATACATTGGCAAGCATCCAAATAATAATAATGGAGGGTAGGCATGCCAATGTTAAAAAATTCTCAACACTCTTTTGTGGAAATTATGTCCTAATAAATATTTTAAATGCATTTCATCTGCTTTTAAAATATTGCAATAGGTGTACCTTCTTTTAAAAAACAGAATGCATGTGTTTTAAATATTTGAATGTCATTTTGCTTAAAATTTTAAAATTAATTTGTATTTAAGGATGTTAATGGGTACATTGCAAGTGAGTACTCTGCAATACCCTACTTGATTAAATAAGATTAAAATATCCTTTAGTCGCGGTTTGGATAAAATTAAGATAATAAAATTATTATTTGTCATGAGTTTGAGTAAGGTTCAAAAAGTGATTTTAAGCTACCCACTAGCTGAATCTAATTATAAATACTTATTTTTAATATAATGTTTAAATTATATATTATTTTTTATTTGTAAATTTTTATATTTAATTTAATACTTATTAAAATTTATTAATACTTTTAAATTTTAAATTATTTTTTATGAATTAGATTTTAATTTATTAAAATTGATTATTTAATTGACTTTAATAAAATATTATCTAGATATATGTATATGGATTTAGATAACAATTAAAAAATTTAATCAGTATCCAATCAAATACTAAGATTTAAGTTCAGATAACCTAACTATTGACATTCTTAATTAATAAAGAAAGTTAGAGTAGTTGAAAATAACATCAATTAGGAAATATTATAGAAGAAAAATAAAGTTTCCCCATCTTCACTCAAGTCAAGAGTTCAATTATTAGTAGTTAGAAGTTAATTTAATTTACATGTAATTTTTTATTTTATATAATATTTATAATTTAAAAAAAGATCACCAAAAACAAAAATAGTAGTAATAATAATTTTTATATTTATTTTTATTAATTTACTGGGCCATGACATGAGTTTGGTGCTGGAAAAACAAAAGGAAGAAGGGTAAAAGGAATACCTCAGGAAAGCTTAAACTAAACTCTCTCATCTATGTAACCTCTGCAATGCTATGTTCTCACCTTTTTCAATTTTTTTTCTTCTTCTTTCAATTTTCCCAAATTACTAGAAAAGACGATTGAGAAGAAGAAGAAGAAGAAGAAGAAGAATATATATAAAAAAATAATAATAAAAAATAAGAGGCTCCAAAGCCACATCTGAGAAGCATAATCAGGAGAAAGAAGGACAATTTTTTTTTTTCAGGATTTAATTTCAGGAAAGGAAAAGATAGAGACACCAAACAAAACAAGAAAAACCCAATTCGACACTGTTTATCAGGTAAATTTGTTTTCTTTTCCCAAGGGAAAAATTAATCAAAATATAAAATATCTTTTGTTGCTATGTCTCTATTAAATTTTTGGTTTCATTTCTATAAATTTAATTGCTTTTTTGGGTTCCTCTAAGGGTTCTTTTGATCTTTCGTTTCAGGAAATCAGATTCCCATTTATTGACAGATCTGTCTCGGTTCCTGTTAGTTCTTGTTTTGTGTATATATGGGGTAATTTTCTGGTTTGTTTTTTCCTCTTATACTTTTGTTTTTTTATGGGGCTTTTATTGAAAGCTTTGGGTTTTCATTATTTCTTTTTAATTGGATTTGTGTGTATATTGGAACCATCTTTGTTTGCTTAATGTGGGTTTGACTGAATGAAGCACTTTTTTTTTTTTTTCCATATTTTAAGTCTTGAGTTTTCTGCCATTCACTTTGAAACATTTTGGTGAAAAGAAATGAAACCCAATTTGAATATTGTTTTCATCCTGCCCCGTTCTATATTATTTAGGAATTCACATGCTTAGCTTGGTTCTGTAAATAATGTAATGGTGTAGAATTTTCTATGTTGATTGTTAGTCTTTGTTGTAACTAGTGTCTTTGCACCCACTGTGGTTGTGTTTGGAAAAGAAAAACAAAAGTTGATTTAGTAGTTGATGCATTTAAGCTTTCTCAGCTTCCAAGTAATATGATTACAATGCTGGGCATTATTCTTCAAGGTCGATGTATGGTTTCAGTCATAGATTTGGTTGGTTGAGCTTTCTGATAAAACTGCCAGCATACTCCCTTGGAAGGAAGCTTACTTCTTTAAGGGCTCCTTGTAGGGTTTACAGCCAATTAGCTTTGTTCCAACTAGTTCAAGCGTTGGATTCAAGTTTAAAAATGTTGCATTGTTGGGAATAGTTCTGCTTAGTAATAAGTTTGTTGTACCATGGATCGGCTTTGAATCCTAATCTCTTTGTCTTGCTAGTTGATGAACCTAACAGGTGTATCAGAATTACTATATTTTGATTTACGCTTTTGTTGATAGTATGGTTCTGCTAAATGAGACTAAAATAAGGGTTAAAGCTGGCTTGAGTTCTGGAGGGTAACATTAGAACGAAAGGTTTTTGATAAAGTAGGTTTAAGATAGAGTACATAGCATGCGAGTTCAGGAAAGAAGGAATGTTAATGGGAGCAACTAATAAACCGGAGAAAAAAACATGTTGCTAATTGAACAGATTCGGTACTTTGACTCAATCATATAAAATGATGGTGGCATTGATGGAGATGTTATCCACAGGATCCACAACGGGAGTGGCCAAAATGGAGAAGTGCTTTAGAAATTTTGTGTAC
The DNA here is from genome assembly GCF_002168275.2 of Theobroma umbraticum. Classification (NCBI taxonomy): domain Eukaryota; kingdom Viridiplantae; phylum Streptophyta; class Magnoliopsida; order Malvales; family Malvaceae; genus Theobroma; species Theobroma umbraticum. The sequence goes on from NW_018397274.1 coordinate 1,202,090, forward strand.
AAATACCTCTTAAGCTCTAGGGAAAGTTCTACAAGACAGCTAGAAAACCAGCATTGCCTTTATGATAGCTAATGTTGGGTTCTTAACTATAAACATATATAAAAATTAGTGTGGCTGAGATGAGGATCCTCCAATGGACGCAAAAAAGTGAGGACTATAAGATGATTGCATTCAAGAAGATGGGCTTGTGCCAATTGAGGATGAAATGAGAGAGACATTTAAACTGCTTTGGACATGCAAGAAGAAGGTTTGCGAATGCTTTTTATTAGATTATGCGATTTAATGGAGAATGAATATATTAGAAGGGGGAGGCAGAGACCAAATAAGATGTGGGAGGAAATTATCAGAAGGGAACTTGATTGTAATTATCGTAATTAGGATATGGTTTTAAACTGAATAAAATGGTGAAATTTAACTGACCCCATGTGGTGGGTAAAAAAGGCTTTGTTATTGTTTGATGTACTTGTTTAAGATGGTCATTAGCAAACTATGTTATTTTGTAACAGATGTTTTCTCATGCTGTTTATTATCCTTTACAAGACATTTAAAGTATGCTTTCATGTGGCCTCTCGAATTCATGTAATTATCATTTGATGTTTTCCTTATGAACTTATTGTCTGGGTATTAGGTTCAGCTTTAGAGTTTTCGGTGGCTGGTACTAATCATTTATATGATTATGTGTGATTTGTAACAGAGCAGTGGTTGTCTAGGATGCTATAAGAGGCCCTCTTTCAATCCTTTGGTGAATGAGTCATCAAAAGGATTAAAAGTTCAAGAACAGACAGTGAGGAAAGCCAGTATATCAGAAGATTTCTGGACCACTAGCACTTGTGATATGGATAACAGTGCAGTGCAGTCACAAGGAAGCATCTCATCAATCAGCACAAGCAACCAGACACTTGATCTGCATGGCAGTGCTGCAAGTGCTAATGCCCCCTCTGAATTTGTTAACCATGGCAAGTTCTCAGTTCTTAAGTTACTTTGGTTGAATTAACTTATGTACCTGACGGCTTTATGAACAGTTAAACTTCATAAGGATTACCTTCCCATCTGGGGAGTCCTGTTTCGACCCCTTTGGGCACTACAACAAGATTAGGATGTATTTGCACAATCTTATAACTGCTCTTGGATGCAGGCCTTCTTCTCTGGAATCAGACCAGGCAGCGCTGGGTAGGAAACAAGAAGTCTGGAAATCGGCCACGACAGGGTCGAGAACCCAAACTAAAGTGAGTTCTTCTCACAATATATTAAATTAGTGTATTTTTAAAATCTTCTAGTAAATTCTTTCTATGAACTCTCATTCACTTCCAAAATGATCTATGACCAGATATGTGTATTTGCTGTTATGAAAATAAGATAGAGGGTGTTAATTAATTCCAACTTTTTCTACGTATTGTTTACATTCTAGAAGGCATCTAAGTCAGCATTTTGTTTGGAATTACTTGATATGCATCATTTTCCACTTTTCTAAGTTTAAGTGGTGACCTTCCTTAATCATCATGGTTCATTTCTTTCATTGGGGCCATGCAAAAGCACACGAAAAAGGGAAGAAATCCTTATTTCTTCAAAATGGATTTTCAGTTTCCAATATTGTGGAGAAGGGAGCAAATTTAATTGTTCTCACTTTTTGGCAGGCTTTGACCTTCAAAGATAATTTGTGCTACAAAACCTTAAATTTTTTTGAAAGAATAAATGCAATATTAACAACAACTTTACCTGTGTGGGGTTGGCTAGGTGATTCGTATCATGTCACTGTGCTTAATTTACAGCCAAATCCTCTATTAGCTCTGTAAAAGTGAGCTTTTTTATTTTTACTATCTATGATTGGTCTTTCTCTCCACCCCTTTACGTTGGCTTCCTCTGTTAAGTCACATCTTTGTCCCCTGCTGTTGTTCGCTGTGTATGTTGACATTTAGTTTCCCAACATTTATTGCCTGAAGATTTGAAAACTAAAAAGGAGAGAAAACAATAAGGTTAATGTTCGTATTTCCTCAAACTTGAGTGATATCTACAATAATGCATAGTTCTTGCATAATTTTCCAGTGTCTTAAGAGTTGCGTCAAGCATCCCGATTTTAACTAGATCCAGATCCTTGCCATTGTAGAACCTGTATCTTAGGTTTGTAAAGTACGAAATGGCATCTTGTGTGTACTGAGGGAAAACCACTTCTGGGATATAACCCGTTGATCATTTATGAACTTCTTTTTCCTTTATCTTGTCAGCACTCATTGTCTCTGCATGGTTAAACAATTCTGGCTTTGCAGTTGGAATGCGACTTATGAAAGTTTACTTGGGAGCAACAAGCCATTCCCGCAGCCTATTCCTCTTGCTGTAAGTCTCAGTTCCAGCAAGCTCATATAAATTATAATCATAAACATGTTTACCTGATTTGTGTCGTCATGAAAATTGACAGGAAATGATAGATTTTCTTGTGGACATCTGGGAGCAGGAAGGACTCTACGACTGAGCAACAGTATAACAAGTGCATTTGAAAGATGGTTAGATATTAATTTCCATGTTACTTGTTGTAACATTTTAATTGCTTCAATAGGAAAAAGGCATCAGAGCATAGCCTGGCGTGTATATCAACTGTCAGAATGGTCTTGCCTGCCTGCTGCTTCCTTTTTTCTATTATTTCTTTTTCCTCCCCAACTCAATGGGCCTTTTAGACAAGCCATTGTATTGCATTGAAACTAATCCAAAAAAAAAATGCTGGCTGCCTCAGCTGTCAAGG
>NW_018397274.1:1204833-1260748 GCF_002168275.2 Theobroma umbraticum
TTTTTTTTTTTTTGCAAAATTTCTGGCATTGGTTACTGGTAGCCTTGCTTCCCATTGGCAAGTGTTAGTTTGCTTTCATTAATTTGAACATGTACTGACAGAATAAAAGTGATGATAAAATGTCCCAAGGTGTTTAGTATGTCCCATAGGAATTTTTTGTTGGGTAGAATAGGCCTTCGTGACGCACAGAGAAAAAGAAAAACCATGATAGGGATTCTTTAAAATTTCAACAATTATTCCAGGTGGTTTTAGAGTGGTTCATTCATAGCTTATGGTCTTCTTTTTCACAAGCTAAGTATCACGGTCCACAGGTAGTGAATACTTAATTAGCCAGTCTCATTTTTATTATACAGCTCGACGATCGAGTCATGGATCCCAAATCAGATCGTGACACTAAAGGGTACTTTTGAGTTAGCTTCTTTTTACTATACAGGTTCTTTTAGACCAGCGTGGGATTCCATCACCTCAAAGGGTTCATGTCTATGCCAAGTGTGACATCACCTTTCTGTGACTGTCTGAATTCCATTTGGGGAAAATTATATAAGCTGTCAAGGACTAATTAGTTGCAATGAAATAAATGGGAGGCTATGGCCCTGTAGACGAATTCTGCCATTGCTAAATGCTGGTGGCTGAACTTTTGCCTTTGTCTGGTTGGATTACATACAAGCATAGAAGATACTTGCCAGAGATTTCTCTCCCTTGTTGAGCAAGGCATTGATATTTGATGGTTTCTTTGGTTATTACGCAAAAGGATAATTATCCTTATAAAAAATAACAGATCTCTTACGTATTGGTAAAAGACGTGGCATCAGATGCTTTTCCCGCTGGAACACTCCTCAACAGTAACAGTTTGTAAATGTTTGAGAAGGGCCAGGAACTATCCTCTCAACTAAATCAATGTGCTGATATAGATGCCTTTTTGGAAAGTGTCTCCACCAGCTTCCAGAAGCCTAGAACCTCGCAGAACACTCCACCAATCGTCCACAAAATCCAAACCCAACAGGGACGAGCACTAGCTTAAATTTCCTCACCCAACATCAACACTTGAACAGCAAACAACAAACAAAAGTAAACAACTGTCAGTCTGCATTGAACTTTTCTAACAGCAATGGCACCGGCTCGTTTAGCACTGGGAAATTTGCAACAAAGGGTGTCCTTTTCTTTATCTTTTTTGGGTCACAACATGGGAGATCAGAGGAGCATTGTTGGTGGGGTACAAAGGCAAAGGTGGAATGATGAGATTTTGAAGAGGTTTATGGTAACGGCTACTGATAAGGTGTCTGATGAGAAAAAACAAGGCAAAGAAGCAGCTGTTTTCGAGGGTGACAAGAAGTCCAGGCTTTTCCCAAGGATGAAAAACAGGAGGAGTCTCTGGAATTGGAGGAATAAGCAAAGTGACTATGCTCCTGCCCTTTATGGTATATCATCGCTTTAGTCGCTTCCCTGCCCTTCCCTAGTTGTTTTCAGAAATTAAGAATCAATTGACTCTTTTTTTCCTTTCTCTTCTTAGAATTCTTCCCATCAGGCCTTGGGAATGCACTCTTGCAAGCAACTGAAAACATAAACAGGCTATTCGACAACCTCAACTTGACACCTTCACAGCTCATGGGGCGAGTCAAAGAGCAAGATGACTGCTACAAACTGCGGTACGACATGCCAGGGCTAACCAAAGAAGATGTTAAGATCACCATCGAGGACCGGGTCCTGACTATAGAGGGAGAGCATAAGGAAGAAGAAGGAGGAGGTTCGGACGATGATGAGCACTGGTCTGCCAGGAGCTATGGCTTCTATAACACAAGCCTTGTGCTGCCTGAGGATGCCAAAGTTGATGAGATTAAGGCTGAGTTGAAGGATGGGGTGCTTTGTATTATCATCCCAAGAACTGAACAACCCAAAAAGGATGTGAAGGAAGTTCATATTCATTAATGGAGTCATGCATGAACTTGATAAGCTTATCACGTTTTTTCTACCTGTTTGTGTTTCTGTTTGTGTGTCATCATGGTGACTGTGTGTGAATTTGAAATGGGAAATAAAAATCCCTTTCTCCTTTATTAAGTAAGCCTTTGGAGTTTGGACCAAATATGTACAAATGGGTTTGATGAAATGTATTCACTATCCATTAATTATCTCTTCTTGTTTAATATATTCGATTAAAATATATATTAATTAATAAATTAAAATTGTTGTATAAAATATATTAACATTTAAAATAACATTTAAAACAATTGTTGAAATTTTAATAAGCATTAAATTAATTATAAAAAATTTATAAACAAAAAATAATAAATATAATAAAAATTTAATATTAAAATTAATTATTTAAAATGAAATCGCTTAGTGTAACCTATTCAGTTACAATTATTCATGATTTTTTTCATCGTTATTTTCTTGTAGTGTATATATTGTTCTCTTTAATTAGTAAGATATATTTTTCTCTTCTTATAATTAATTTTTTTGTGTAGAACCATTATTTATATCAATAATGTTTTGATATTACCGTATTAAATAATATCTTATTCTAATACATGAAAATCATTACATTAATTATCAGTTTCTATGTTTTATACCAAAAAAAAATTAACATAAATAGTATTTTAATTAACTTAAAAAAACTTATCTTAATCTGCTCATAAAAAAGTGGAAGCCCTAATAGCTAGCCAATAGCTAGGCGCATGCAATGAAAAGTTACTAGCACTTGGAAATGACCAGTGGTAGACTGGGAAAATGGCAGATAGAGAGTGACGTCTCTCTTACGATTTCAACAGTTTATTTATGAAACAACTCACTCTCTCAGCGCTCTCTCAAGGCGTGAGACTGAAACCCAACCTACTGTCATTATTGTGTATTAAGTGTTGAGTTTTATGTTAGAAAAAGGAGGAAGAAACCGGTGCTGCTACCAAGGAAACAGGTCGATTTTTCCTTTCTTCTGGAACAGAATTATCACAACCTGGAAGGCCCAAAAAAGGAACACTGAAAAGGGTAACATATATAGGTAGCCCTTTTACCCTTACCAGGCCACATTTTTCTTGCAGTTTAAGTATCCTGAGAAGCTTGGTGTTGAGAGTTCACTGTCTGCTCCTCCCTAGCTAGAGAGGAACTCATGCAGTTTCCCCCAAACATATCAGTTTACCATTGTGAAGCTAATTTTACTCAAGTCTCTTTTCCTGCAATGACGGAAACTGAGCTAAGCAGAAACGTATCATCTGTCTTATCTTAATGATTTCAGGTATTTTCCATCGGATATCTGATCACTTTTTCTCTTTGAGAGAGTTCTATAAGTACAGAGTTTTAGAGCGTGGGGGGACAATTCACCTGATGAAAAGAAGCAAAGGTGAAACAGAAAATGGAAAAGAGTTTCAGAGATCAAACACAGTTTTCAGAAGATAAGATGATGCTGATTTCTAGTACAAAACAGAGATATCTGAAGACTTCAGAGACTTCGACATTGCTATATCACTATAACAATACATTAAAAGGCTAGTTCCCAGATTAAAGCAACTCCCTGTTGGGTTGCTTTCAAAAGGCAAAAGCAGAAAAGTTCATATTTGGTATGGAAATTGAGGATGAGACCCCTGATATTTTGGTTGAATAAAGCTTCATACTGTTATTTAGTGTTCATAAAAATAACCAAAATTATGTTGAATTGGGCTTCTCGGGGCATGGTCTCCTTTCTTCTGTTGGGTGAGATAAAGGATTTTGGTCAAGTCAGCTATAAGTAACGAGGATCACCAAGAACAATGACCTAAGTCATTCTGGTGTTTAAAGTCAAGCGCACAGTTTCCCAAATGGCCCCAGAAAGTTTTCTTTTGTTTTTCAACAAAGAAAGAAGCTTTTGATTGGTGAACAAGCCATTTGCACCAGAGACATGTCTCCTTTTCTATAGGCAACAGCCCTAGAAATTATTCAAACACAGTATATAAATATATGCGCATCAATACTCCTCCTGTATCAATCACCCTGATCCTCCATCTCTCTGAACATCCCTCCCTCACAGCAAATCAACTTTTTCACAAATCAGAAGTCTTCAAATAGTGATGGCTACATCAAGAACCTGCCCAAACCGGCTGAAAGTTGCAATCACTGTAACTTCCATTTTCTTTAGTACATTTCTGTACCCATCAGGTGATTCAATCCGAAAACTATTTGAGTTCTGTTTCAGCAATTTCTTTTTATTTTTCTTTTTAGTATCAAGGCTTGAGTGTATTATTATATATGCGGCTTTTGCAGTTGGGATACTGAACTCAGGTCATAGTGAGAGCATGGTGCAGCAGAGTAAAATGGTATTGGGTTCAAAGCCTCCTAGTTGTGTGAACAAGTGCTTGAATTGCAGCCCTTGCATGGCTACTCTAGTCATTCCTTCCCACCAATGGAAGCATTTCAGAGCTACATATCATGGAGATGAAGATGAAAGCTATTATCTCCTCTCATGGAAATGCAAATGCGGGGATAAGCTCTTTCAGCCTTGATCATGTGACTATGCATAACCTGCCATTCCCTTCCAGCAAGATGAAATGGCATCAGTTTCTATCCATATGCAAAATCTTAGATGTGCACAGTGTCTTTCTCTAACTTCCATAAATACTAAACTATAATGTACTTTGCGTGTGCCTATTCCAGTTTCATGCAAATTTCAAGCATGAAAACACTGATCTCTGTCACTCTGTCAGATTTTCATGAGCTCAAACTAAATATGGAAAGCTTTCCTTGATCTGAAGCTAGTTAGTGGAAACAAATATTTGTTCCCCATCAGTCCATGTTTCTTCATGGGTACCAGTAACATTGCACATTGGAGGAACAAGACAAACAAGAACCTATACTACTGTCTGTCTTGTCTACCATGAGCTAGCTTGGTATTATCCAACCGGTAAAACATGGGTTTTGGTAAATTTATATCTTCTAGACAAGTTAACCCGTAGTTGAGAATTAAGTTAACATCGGTAAGGAAATAGTCACTACAAATTGGTAACTATCAATGGAATATTGATGAAAATAAATGATTATAATTATCTACGGAAAGTATTGATGGAATGAATCGGTTTTCCTTAAGTAAAACAAGGGTGTATAATGTAGAAATATGATGCGAAATTTATCGATAGAATATTTTCATTAGTAACGTTGACTATATTATTGACTAAATATTTGATCGGTAATTTTGTTCAATTGTCGACGGAATTGTTGATAAAAATTCAGTTAATGATATTTTTTTAAAAGTTTAAAAGTTATCAATAAAAATTTTATAAGTAATTATTTTTTTAACTATCAATTTTACAATTATTTTTTAATTAAAAAAAGATGACTCACCAATTTTATATAATCAATAGCATTTTTTGAGATAAAATGGAGTTTTTAGACTTAAAGTTGAGGTAGCCATGATCTCTCTAACCATTGTAAAGAGTCACAATTTTGGCTTTTGTAAAACCAATTTTTTAAATTGAAGTTAAAGTTTATATTATTAATTAAGATTTTAATTTAAGAAAAAATAATTTGGGAATTACCAATGGGAAATATTGACAGATGTCTCCTATTATTGAGTAGATATCAACCGATGGATCAAACCTATGACTAATCGAATACTTTGTGGGTAAATTATTGACGAATTTCACATTTTTTGAATAAATGCCAAGACATGATGATTTTAGATATAACTTGTTAATATAATACATAATATGAATATGACATGGAGTTAAACGGATTTGAATTTAAGATTATCGTGTTTTGTATTTTTTTTCTTTTAAGAAGTATCATATTTTGTATTTTTAATGGGTTAAGCTTGTTTAATTTGCATAAAACATGTTTTATCTATTTAACTAACCGTATTATTATGTTAATTCATATAACATGATTTGTTTAACTCGTTTATGATATCTATTTAAACAAGTTAATTACGTTATATTTTGTATCGTATCATATAAAATTTAATTTGATTTATATAAAAAGTATTTTAATAATATTAAACATATTTATATATATTTAAAATATTAATTTATTTAATTAAATTTATATGTATCTATATAATTATTAACACTATTTAAATACGATACAATTAAAAATGGACAACAACGTGAATTATCAAATCTAATTATCACTAAAATTCAATACTACTTAGTAAAAAGAGAAGAAAATAGAAACCAAAACCCAAATTGGGCCGTACAGTCCAAGGCCCAAGGCCCAAGGACACCACCATATAAATCATATATACTTCTCTTCCTTTCTGTGATTTGGTGGAATAGCTGCCAGAAATGGAAATGGCCACTGCGTTCTCCCACCGCAGTTCTTTTGCTTATCTCAACTTCCAAAGCTTCAATCTGGATTCACGTCGACCGTTGATCGTTTCCCCGTTTCATCCCCACCGTCCTTGTCTCCCCATCCGCCTCCGTTCCAGTTCTAATGCGCCCAAGCCACGTTGCCTCTCCGCCGGCCCCGGCCCACCTTCCTCGCCTGAGCCCGACCCTCCTCGCCCCCCAGGTTTCTACCATCTTCTCATCTGCTTTTTGTTTCCTTCTTTGGTGATCATGTTTATGCGTTTTGAATTAGATTAGTTTGTTTTTATGAATAATTCTGTAAATTTGAAGTTGCTTGTATTTGTTTTGAATTTAATTTGAAAATTGCAAACATATCATGTAAATTTAGAGCTTAGTTTAGGACAAAGAGAGTTAAATTTCCTAAATCGGGAGAAACATAGGCAAAGTGGGAATCTTATCTAAGATAGTAATCAGTGAGTAGTCCTTTTCTTTAGGGTTAAACAATGAAAAAAAGAACGGAGGAACATTCAATTTATGAGTAACATTTGACTTCTTCAAAAGTGGAGTATTATTATTTTTATTATTCAAACAGGGACACTAAACTGAACAAGTAGTGCAATTATTGAAAAAATTATGTATTAGTAGATAATTTTAGGCATCATCTGTAAATTGCAGAGCGTAAGAACAACTGATAAGAAATTTCTGTTGCTACGCGGTGATACAATAGAAGGGTATTAAAAGTTATTATACAATAAAAGTTGGATTTAACTTTTTTCTTGTTTGCTTCTTTCATTTGAAGTCAAAATTCCATTTGAAATTGCTTTGAATGCGGCTTGTTCTGGTGTCTTATAATCTTTTTCCTTGAACGGGGTTTGCAGGAAAGTTATCTAGATTTCAAGATCATTCTGGTGTCTTATAAACTTTTTCCTTGAACAGGGTTTGCAGGAAAGTTATCTAGATTTCAAGATCGTGCGCAGATCTTCCTTGCTGTTCTTTTTTGGATGTCTCTGTTTTTCTGGGCTTCTGCATGGGATCGGAATAATTCTGGTAGACCAGACAAAGGATCTCGATTTAGAAGATAACCTAGTAAGAATTCGATTCTGTATATATATATATGAGACTTAGATAGAGTAGTACTAGAAATTCACGAAGGAAATTCAAATATAGATATCGAGCATGTACTTTATTTTCTTTCATTTCCAATTGGTTTAGTTATGTTAGAAAAACACTTTTGTGTAACATCTTAGTGAATCAGTGATTTCTTCCACCTTATAAGAAGAAAATAAAGGTGCGATGCCACACAGTTGGATTAAAATAGATAAAGGATTGGGTAAGTATGACTTGCTAACTGTTTTTTTGTGAATTAACATGCAGTGAGTGATGTGTCATTAAGAGCTTGAAAAAGGTGTTTCTTTTTTCTTTTCTCTCTTTCTGGTTGTGGGGCAGAAAGGAGCCGAGGGTTGTTGATGTGGGTGCATTCTACTGGGTAAAACATTTCCCAGTGATAGTTACTCTTATGTAGCTATACCTAATTGGATAGCATAAGAGCAATTAGTTACATGCTTAAACTTTTAGTTATAAGACATTGCCCTCTTTTAGAAATATCATATTCTCTTGTTACTGCCACATCTTGAATGCATAAATTGCATGTTTATAATGCTTGTTGTGCCCTTGAGTGCATGGTGGATATGCTAACCAATTAGATTATGATTGAGATTATGTTTCTTCTATTTGTTGTATAATTGGCCATTGAGATCATGAATTATGACATAAAGGGCATTTCATGACAATGTTGAGGGTCCTCTTTATGATAACAAAGAGGAATAATCTATGTTTCTGCAGTGATTTTTTATTTTGAAGATGTGTAATCCTTAAAAAAATTGTATTTTGTTTTTAATTCCCACAGTTTGTTTGAATATGTTGGCTTGACAACTTATTGACAATCAAGGTCTTGAATTGTGACATTTGAGCCTTTTATCATAGGGTAAATGAGAATCCTATTCCCTTGTGTAGCAAAGTGGGACTGTATGTTAGTGTAAATTTTTGAGAGGTTTTGTATATTCACATCAAGTAGCTCTCTAGAGATGCCAATGTATCATGTTAACTATCTATAATAATGACAGATATTTGAATCGGCGTAGTTTAAACCTTTCTTAACCCAACCAAAACCTCTTCCTTATATAAACGTCGCCGTTTATCATGATGGGTTGAATCTTGACATCAGTATCAACTTTGAACATTGCTGTTCGCGTGGCTAGTGCATCAGCCATTTGGTTTTCTTCTTAAGGTAAGTGGGTGAAGAAGTAGATCTCATCAAAATTTTCAATCAGCTTTGTAACAAATGTCTGGTATCAGACTAACTTTGAATCGCGTGTTTCCCATTCTCCTCGCAACTGGCATATGACCAAGGCAGAATCCCCGTACACTCCTAAGTTGCGAATCTTCCTCTCAATTGCTGCTTGAAGACCCATGACACAAGCATCATATTCAGCCTCATTATTAGTGCAGTAGAAGTTGAGTTTGGTTATGATCGGATAAGGATCTCCCTCTAGTGATACCAAAACTATCCCTATACCAAGTTCTAAAGCATTTGATGCCCCATCAAAGAATATCTCTCAGTTCTCATTCTCTATAGATTTCTCTTCACTTGTTTGGCATACTGACATCAGGTCCTCATCTGGAAACTCAAATTTCATTGGTTCATAATCATCCTCCAACCTTTCTGTTAATAAATTAGCTATTGCATTTCCTTTGATGGCTTTTCGAGACGTATATGCAATATCATATTCGGATAACAAAACTTGCCATTTTGCCGCTCTCCTTGAGACGGATGGTTTTTCAAAAATATATTTAATGAGATCCAATTTTGTTATGAGTCAAGTGGTATGATATAGCATGTATTGTTGGAGCCGATGCGCTATCCAAGCTAATACACAACACATCTTTTCTAATGGGGAATATTTGGACTCATAATCGGTGAAATTTTTGTTTAAGTAATAAATAATTTTTTTCTTCTTGCCTGTTTCATCCTGCGGTCTCAACACACATTTCATGGATTTTTCATTTACTGTCAGATATAGAATGAAAGGTCTTCTAATTATGAGTGGCATCAATACTAGTGGATTTAGAAGATATTCCTTAACCTTGTCAAAAGCAATATGGCATTCCTCATTCCATTCTCCTGGATCGTGCTTGCAAAAAAGCTTAAACATTGGGTCGCATTTGAAAGTGAGTTGTGATATGAATTGGGAAAAGAATTTTTCCTAGGCTCAGGATTTAAATTAAAACTCCATCAATACTATGGGAGGGTTTTAATTTTGAAATTTTGATATTCTTAATTTTTAATAAATAAAAATTATTATATAATAAATTAGTCAATATATAAATATAAAATAATAAATGACATATTTTCATTTAAGGTGTCAAAAGATAAATATAAAATTTTGAAAAAAAATATAATACTCATGACAATAAATAAATAAATATTCAATGATGGGAAATCCATAATAATGAATACATTTAAAGTATAAAAGTTAAATATTTAGTTATATAAAATATATATAATAATATATTTATAAGTGTTATAAAAAGGGAATAGGATAGATAATAAAAAGAGGAAAAAATCGAATCAAAATATATACAATTATGAAATAAGATATCTTGCTTAAAGACTATTGAGTTTGACTAAAAAGAAAATTTATATAGTAAAATAGATATACATCTAAATAACATAGAAAAATATATAATTCATAATATACATATTTATAACAAGAGAAACGACAAAAACAATCTTAAAAAAATAACAAAGAAGATATAGGAGGACTTAGAAACAAAATAATAAATTTCATAAGCATATCACACATCACTATTGCATTGTAAATGTTATGGTATATAGATATTTATGTAAAAGAGTATAAGTCCCGATGATAGGAGTTTTCGAAGGATCTTGCGAATGCGGGTTTGTTTCTAAAAGTTTTCTAGGTGAAAGGATATTCTCGGATCCCACTAGTATGATGAGAAGGCTTGGATAATATCTTTAATAAAAAAGCTATTGCTCGAATCAGGTCTGCATTTATGAAAATTTTATTTTTGCTACAACGCCTATAATAACCCGAGGATGGGATTTATTCATTGAATTTGTAAAAGTAAGTTTTTCGGATAATTCTCTGGGTGAGAGAATATCTCTAGATCCCACCAATATAATAGGTGACTCTGGAAAATATCTTCAACAAAAGGTTTTTTATCCTATATTATTTGAATTTTATACGCATTTCATGAATACATCATGTATACATCACATCCGTAAAGCCAAATAAAATATTTTAATAAAATAGAGGATAAAATAAAGGAATAATAACTAAAGAAATATAATAAATTTAAGAATTAGGGCTCCAATAAGAGAATCTATAATTAAATGGTACCATTTTTGGAACAGACGTTACAAGGGTGCTAATCTTTTCCCGGGCGTAACTGTACTCTCAAACTCAATCTTAAAAATCGTAGATCAGTTTAATGTTCTCTCGATAGACTTAAAATTAATTTAAGATCTTGTAGATTAGAATTGAGTCAATAGATGATCAATTACATTTAAAAAAAAATTGGTGACGACTCTTAGTTTTCCTGTGTTTAGCAATTGGGTTCCCGGATCCATACGTTACAACAATATCTAGTATTGATTAATGCCCATTAGACAGGGATAGTAGGAAAATGCAGTATATATCTAACCCAGTTTTTGAATTGATGCACTTTGTTGTCTTTCTTGCATAATGTTGGAGTATGGTTGCTAATAAGTTCTTATGGCCCAACTTCTTGAGTAGCTTCTCTATTCCAGAAAGCTAAGTATGGTCAACCTCGGGTTTGGAAGAATAGTGTTTTCCATTTTAGTTTCTGTGAAGATGGAAAAAGTTTCTGGAGGCTAATATATGGAACTCCAAATTAAAGTTGAAAAGAACAGCAACAAGAAGTTGACAGGCTTATGTAATAAAATTTTAAATAAACAAAAGAGTTCCTTCATTTTGCAAATAGTATTAATTCTGACAATACTTTTCAAAAATCTGTATTTCAACTATACTTGGCCAAATAAGTTTTGTACTTTTTGATAAGAAAATTTTATGTATGCAACATTTTTGTAAACCGGACGAGACACTCATACAATTAATTGGATTCAATTATTGGCAGCAAGTGGGTTGTAGTCAATTTCAGAGAACTGATGTTTGTTTCATGTTCAATCAGAGAATTGTTGGGGTGGTGTCAGTTCATTGAATTCTGATTATTAGGTGGTCCTGGAGTCATCGAAGATTTTCAGCTTTGGTTAAAAAATAATAGATCAAAGAATCTGGTCTAATAGATCAATGGTGTTTGGACTTTGGACTGGCTTGAGAATATGAGAACTGAATTTTACATAGAAAGCTTATAAACGACTTTCTGTAGTAGACTACAGCTATATCGAAAAAGAGGCTTGAATTTTCACTTCCTCTTCTCCTTGCTTTTGGAAGAGCAGGGACTGTGGAGACCATGAGATGTTTGGGTTTTTCTTTTGTTGTCAAAACAGCCAGCCTGATGTCCAAAAATAGTATCGTGAAGAAAATGACAGTGAAGAGCCAGTATGATGTCCAAAATTAATTTGTGGCTGCAATTTGCCTTGAAGTTACAAGCAGTGAGGCCTCAACCCTGTTCTACTAGACAAGACATTGAATTGACTTAATTAAAATTTAATCTGGGAGATTTTTGGCCTTATTGAGGTTTGCAGAAAACTCCTGAAGAGAACCAGCAAAAATATCTATTGTCAGTTTGTGTTTTGCCTGATGTAGCACCCAAAAAAGAAAAAAAAAGAGAGTACAAGATAGAGGGAATGCTATGGATTTAGGTAGTTTAGCATTGAAGCTATGGTGAAATAGCTTTAGTGACAAAACATAACTAGTATTGTGGGGAAAATGGCTTTCAGTACCAAAACTATTAAGGTTTGGTTAAAAACAGTGGTTGACATGTTAAATTTCGACTCTCCCATTGACAGCCACCCTTAAAGAATATGAGGAAACAGACAAGGCTCGAAATTTTGTTGAAAAGGTTAGAAGATCAAAATAGAATCAAGAAAGTGGTGTATATTTGAATACTTAAAAGTTAAGTATACTAATATAAACCCAATTTGATTAATGCTACAACTTGATCAAATGCTATATTATAAAGTTTAAGACTTTGGGGTTTTTTCTTTCAATCTATCTATTATTGAATGGTTGATACTAAAATGATGATAAAAGAAATTTTACGTCTAAGGTATCTGCACGAATAATTTAATAAGAGTCCCCCTCTTTTTAGAATCAATTGGTTTGATATTAAATAATTATTTTAATATTCTAGCATAATATCATAGTAGAATCTAAAAAAATATTTAATTATTAAAAATATATCTAATTTAGTAAATGAGGATCTTGATCATATAGTATAACTACGTCCTTTCCATGATGAATTGATTTAGGTTGGATCAGAAGATGGAGGAGCAGGGTACTCTCACATTCAATGGACTATCGTGAGAAAGTGAATTCAACAGAAGAATGAAGGTTGAATTATTATAACAATGCCATTGATTGGAAGGTTACATCAATGCACATCTGCTTTATGTCATTTTCCTTCTTAATCTTGGCATTTTGACTGCATTAATGTTCAGCAGAGAGTGACAATCCCCTCGAAACAAGTTAAAAAATGGTGTCACCAGTCTCTCGGTCTCGTTAACTCTCAAAAGCACAGCACGCGTCAGCCTTGGTTTGGTGGAAAACGAAGGCAAGATGACAATGCCGCCGCTGATGCCATTGCTATCAGTGCCACCACAGATCCACGACCGTTCATTTTTACTGCAGAATGCAATCAGAAAACGGCTTTGTTGAGCGCCCAACTTGCCCGACCCTGTCATCGACGTGTCTCTGCCTTAGAGGCCGTAAGCTTGCAAGTTGCCAATGCCAATTGCATCCGTGGACTTTCATGGTGAATCCAACACACCCAAAGCTATGTATGCCCTTGTTGGAATCTTTGTCGTTTATGGATTGAGCTTATGTGACGGGTCAGATTCGTTCATTGTAAGTTTTCTTTACTCTTCTTTAAATCCCCATTTAGCTCCTTGCTGTTCTTAGTCGGGGAGTTTCTTTGTCCTCTGACCACCCTGTCAAAGGGTTCTTTCTTTGAAACAGATACTTCTACAAGTATAATTTTTCAATCTTTAACTATCTCCTACAAAACTCTTACCTTCTTTACTTGCTGCACAGATTTTCCTTACTATCTCCTACAAAACTCTTACCTTCTTTACTTGCTGCACAGATTTTCCTTACTTCTGTTCTTTTCTTATTGGTTAGTTGGACTTGTTATTCTAAAAAAATATGAAAATGCTGCTGAGAAGCTCATCAACACCAATCTTAAACTCGTGGTTACCTCGCTCCAATGACTGTTCATCACCAGAGCCAGACTTTCCCAATCCCCAAAGAACCAGATCAGTCTCCTTCTACTCTCCTTCTCCTTCAGATGACCATAAGCAAAAACTAACACAAAGCTTGGCTGATATCAGTATCCAAAATGATACACCGAAACCAAGAAAAAAGAAGGGGAAAGCCATAATACCAACATCTTGCTCTGTTGACAAACAAGCAAAGCAAGAAAGTGATCAAGTAAAAGAGTCAAAACCCAACTCTTGCTCAATCCGAAGACTGTTTTCAAGTTCTGGGTTGGGAGAAAAAATAGTAGATGAAGATGGTGAAGATAGTATTGTGATGCAGACACCAGTGATGGGTGGTGGAGCAGAAAATGATGGTGGTAAAATCTGTGGTGGTGGTGGAAGAGGAGGAGGATCAGACGGTGGAGATGATGGCGGTGGCTCGGGGTTCTTTGAGAGCAATAATCATGGGAGTGATAGTACTGATGTCTACTATCAGAAGATGATTGAAGCAAACCCTAGCAATCCACTTTTGCTTGGGAATTATGCCAAGTTTTTAAAAGAGGTAAGTGATAAATTCTTAAGAAAAGATAGTTAGCTTGCTATTTTTAGAACTGTTAGCTACTTTTTGCAATTCTCTATTGGTGTAGAAGTACGGGAGGAAGGGAAAGAGATGATAATTCTGTCATTGCTGAGGCAGTGAAAGGTCTAATGCTTCACAATGTTTAATGTTTGCCACTCAATTTAACCTAATGTAACTATTTTATATTGCTTCCTTACATAAGGAAACCTTTTGACCTTTCCTTTTTCTGGTAAAATTTCACCTGTTACATTATATTTTTGCATCGATTTTTCTAGTTCCTGGTAGGCATGGGAAACGACTCTGAAGAGGAATAATCTGATCAATTTGTTTTCTCTTTTGATTTCGTTAAAACATAACTGATTTATCCTTTGTTTGTTCACAGATTAGAGGAGATTTTGCGAAAGCAGAGGAGTACTGCGGAAGAGCAATTCTGATGAATCCGGATGATGGGAATGTTTTGTCTCTCTATGCTGATCTAATTTGGCAAAACCAAAAAGATGCTCATAGAGCCAAAAGTTACTTTGATCGAGCTGTTAAGACTGCCCCAGATGACTGGTAAAATACCAAGAACTAACTTGTCAACATTCTTTGCATCCAAATAAAGGTTTAGCTTTTATGGCTACATTTGTTGTATCTAGTTTTGTTCTGTATCAAACAATCATTTGTTTTTGTCAAACTGATATGTTGCCTGAAATTTTACTAAGTTTACCTTGATGGATTCCTTGAATCTATGACTTAAATCATAAATTTTCCTGGATTTTGTAAATCAACTATGTTTCGCAACAAAGAAGTCTTTAAAGTTAATATGTACCAGCTCTACTTGCATTTGTTAGAACTCAGAATCACTTGTATACAGCTGAAACTTAATGTGTGATCCTCAATTTTGTCTGCAGTTTTGTCCTGGCTTCATATGCAAAATTCCTTTGGGATGCTGAAGAAGTAGAAGAGGAAGAAGAAGAGCATGATCAGAGCGGACAAGAAACTGAGCACAGCCATATATCTCATCCAGATTTCTTCCTTCAACCTCCTCACAACCCTCCCATAACTGCAGCTTCCTAACTTATGTATGTACAAAAGCTTTGACTTAGTACGTTAGCTAGAGAATGAAGTAGATGAGGATATCTTTTGTTCTTTTCCCGAGTGTATCTTGCAAGAATAGTTCTGCCTAAAAATACAATAAAAGTATACTTTTGTATTAGTGAAAAGAGCATATTTTCTGGAAATATTAGGCTATGAGCTTGTTGAGTATCTGTATTCCTCAAGGCACATGAAATGATCTGTTTTATGTCTTTTGTGTTACTTTCCCATATGTTGTACTTAGAAAAAGTTGAAAGGATATGTTTAGTTGAGAAAGGGGAAATGATGGATCAGAGTAACTCCTGTTTGAGTTTAAGGTCAGATTGGGTATTTAATTTCAAACCAAGAAGGATGCAAAACAAGAAGAATTTGTGTAAATTAGATGGTGATTTCCTCCAAACCAAATATAGGGGAAAGGTTTAATGGTTTATCTGAATGACAAATATTTTATGCAGAAGTATCTCTACTAGCTTCTTGTCAATTTTTATTTCACTATGACTAGATCATCATCTTAGCCATCGATTGCTAAATTGCAGCCCAGAGAGGCATGTCACTTAAAAGTGTTTTCATGAATAATCTTTTCAGCATTATGTAGTAACCTCAAAGATTTACTTGGTTAAGAGAGTTTTTTTCAGCCATCTTTAGCACAAAAAACAGTATATATCTTGAATGATGTACTTGTTTCTGCCTTCTGTATTTTAGTTTGATACTAAAAGTTTCAGCTTACCACATGAATTACACAATTTGGGGTTGTTCTTCTCAGACCCTTGATGCCTCATCTCATATTTCCTGGTTCAATCTGGATTCTGGAAAATTCATTACTTTCAAACTCGAGGAAGAGACCCAAAGACCATTGATTGGGCAGTACCACCTACTTTAGGATACATAAGATGTCAAGTCATTCAGCCAAATTAGAACATAACACATGCCTAGCATCGTGTCTAGCATCGTGATTAACATAATCCTGCATAATATCTAGAAGAAGAAAGGAAAAAAACCAAGGGACGTCAGGTAAATAGGCTCCTATCAAAACTCTTTTTGAGAGATATTCTAGCTTGGCTTGTGGCTTGTATGTCTGGTATCTATTTTCTATCTCCTGCTCTTTTCATGGATGACGAGGTCTTGCATACATTGCAGTGATAAGCTGATAACATACATTAATATATCATATTTCTTTTAGTCCCTTAGCACTGTCTGTAGTTATTATTCAGTGTGGAGCAACAGGGAAAATGTCATGATTCAACAATACCTTATAGTGGTTGTTGCAATGCTTGGAATCATCTAAAAGTTTGGACCCATCTTATCACACTACTTTTTATCTGTTGTGCAATTGGTTTTTCCAGCTTACCAGATCGACTCCATTTGTGGGACTGACCATCATCATGCCTTATCTCCACATGGGAAAGTTAAAATTGGTTTCTTCTCTTTAACAAAGAAACAATTGAATTGTACCAGGGGAATTGGCCAGAACAAGAAAAAAGTTAGGTAAGATCCATCTAATATTGCAGAATTACAGATGTTTATCAGCTCTTTTAGATTTTTCTAATATGCTGTTGGCTTCAGATCAGGCCAAAAGAAAGAACTATTGCTCTTTCAGGCCAGGAGAAAAGTGCAGCTAGAGTCCAATTTGTCAACTATGTATATTAACCATTTTCTCTCCTACTTGAATGTGAAATATTGCTGTCAAATTGGGAAAATAAAACCTCTCCACCAGGACTAAACTCGCCTAAGGTATCAACATGACCATAGCAACAGTCTTTCCCATTGAAAACTTATCCAACATTTATTGTTCAATTTGTTCTTCTTTGTACAGGGTGAGTCCAAGTTTGCACAGTGTTTCCAACAGGAGGGCCAGAAACTTTTACCTTGTTCAAGAAAAAAGAAGGGTCGATTGGCTAAAATTGTCAAGGGAAGAACAGGTCTTTGAGTGGATAATTATTACAAGAGTTGGTTGGATATCATAGTCACACAGAACACTTTTATTTCCATCTTGAAAGGAATCTCTCATGTAATATTGCCTCTCTCTTAATCAAAAGAGAAATAAAACATTGCAATTATTACCTATACTATACTAGCAATGCCAGGACCCGAATGAAGGAACTGGCTTAAATCACTTTTTACAACTTTGAGATACTTTATCTGGAACTCCATTAAATGAAAGGGTATCCAAATTTTATAATTATTTAGACAGAATTTGAACATGCAACTCGTACTACAACTTAAATCTTACATTGGTTAATTACTTAAATAAACAAGTCAAATTTTTTAAGCTGTTCATAAATATAGATTAAGTAATCCAAACTCAAACCCAAAAAATAAAGAAATTAAATTTTATATCTAAAATATTCAATTTATTAATAATTTCATTACTAATAAAAGTAATTAACAAATTATGTATATAATTGGGGTTGAGGGTATTGAGTACTTAATATTGTCTAAATATTTATATGATCAAGCTAAGGTATTTTGTATCCAAGGGTTGATATTTGTACTTTACCAGAACTTGTGACAAGTACTAAAATTCTTATCCGAACTCATCTTAAATCTAAATAAAAAAATATCGAAACCCAAACCCTTTATAATCAAGTCTGATGCAAGAGAGAGGTGAAAAAGTACAATGAACATCGGAGAAAGATTCTTGATAAAGAACATGAATTCAAGATCAATGACTCATCATCCTCGCTGAGGATGCAGTATCAGTTTCGGCATTGGATGAGGAGTTCTCCAAATGTCAAGCTGTTATTGTATTAACTCCACAAAAGAGTAAGGAGTTCATTCTTGCATTTCACCTTCATCACCTTAACATGCTTGTACGCCATTTCTGCCTGCAATCTTTAATAGAATTTATTGTTTAACATTAACATCAGAAGAGAATTATAGTCTTTTCACAACCCAAAACCTCTGATTTCCCGGAGAATTATTGTTTAACATTACATTAACTCATTGTTTAGAATATCCCATCAGTTGGCAGGATTATTACTCTTGTTTTTTTTGTTTAGTGGAAAGGAAGTTTGATCTCTGTTTTTCAAACAAAAAGATTATGCATCAATTATTAAACTAAATGTTCGAGGCCCTTGGCAGGATCGTTACTTAAAGGTATAGCAAGTCTCAATTGGATGAGAATGCGCTTTGATTTATTAAACACATTTAAGAAATCAAGTCAGTCATTACTAATAACTTGAGTGTAAAGTATAGACTTTTGAAAATCACATGATTTAAACTTGATTCTGGGCTGGGAGAGAAGGAAATTATAAGTCCAGAATAAGCAGTATGCGAAAACTTAAAAGATTTTAACTCAGATAGATGCTCCAGCTTCATATATATATTCAATCCAATGAATTGTAGTTCCTTTATGCACAGAATCTTGAAGAATCCAAAGAAAAATTGCCATGATATTGAAGAACAAAGATTTACAAGAAGGAAAACTATTTAGAAAGCAGAGCAACTCTTGGGCTTATCATGCATACTGAAGAGAACATGTACAATATAAAGTCATGAGAACCTGGACATTTCAAGCCTAGTAATCAATGAATTGGAGCCAAAACTGGAATCTTTTACACTTTAAAGAGTTGTACTTTGTAGATACATCTCCAACTACAATAATGGCTTCATTCACCGTGGACCTGATAGTCGAACATCGGACAAAAATGCATCACTATTGTACGCTGTTTGTCCTGACGATGAACACCCGTCAGTGCTCCACTTAAGAAAACCTGAGTAAGCCCGAGCACCTGGGAGTGAAGAGAGTGGGGGCTGAGGTACATCACAGAGACCTTCAAGCATCTGAACTACTTTAGTCATTGGTGGTCTTAAACGCATTTCTTCTTGTATACACCATAATGCGACTTTTATCGCAGTGACAAACCTTTCATCATTTTCATTGACATCTAGCATAGGATCAAAGATTTCTTTCAGATTTCCTTCTTCCAACGTCTTGAAGGCAAAAGCAGGTAAATGAGCTTTCTCAGAAATTTCCCCAGGATCATAACTCTTCCTACCCCCAATGATCTCAAGCAAGACCATACCATAGCTGTATACATCACTCTTCTCTGATATAGGGTTGTTGGTGATCCACTCTGGTGCAAGGTATCCCCTTGTACCTCTTAGTGTTGTATATACCAGGCTTTCTTCACGGCTCATAAGCTTAGCCAAGCCAAAATCTGAAACTTTGGCATTGAAATGATCATCAAGAAGAACATTTTCAGGTTTTATGTCACAGTGCACGATCTTCAATTCACATTCCTCATGGAGATAAGCCAATCCCTTTGCTGTACCCAGTGCAATATTGAATCTTGTATCCCAATCCAAAATATTACTTTCTTCACCGTTCTTGAATATCCATTTATCCAGAGATCCTTTGCCCATGAACTCATAAACAAGAAGCCGGTGAACACCCTCAGAGCAGAAGCCTTTGAGCTTGACCAGGTGCACATGATGGATACTTCCAATGATTCTGACTTCAGCTCTGAACTCCTTTTTTCCTTGTCCTATTCCCTCCAATTTTTTAACAGCCAATTGAGTGCCATCTGGCATCACACCTCGGTAGACTGAGCCAAATCCTCCTTGGCCAACCTTTTTAGAGAAGTTTTTAGTGGCCTTACAAAGTTCACCATAAGAATAACGAACAGGCATCCCTGAAAAACTGTCCAGGAAATTATCCTCCTCCAAGTTTTCTTGAGCACATTGCAGCAATCGCTTCTGTTTGCGGTAATAACAGAATCCCACATAAAGTATACCAGCAATAACCAGACTTGTTGCTACTACTATTATCACAACAATTATAACATGCCTAGCTTCATTATTGGTACCATTTTCATTCTTTGAGACCTTCACATATGAAACAAAACCACTAGAACCCCGCTCAGCACGCTTCATACCTGCTATGTGGTCAAACAAAAAGCACTTCCCAGTACTGTTTTCAAAGAACAGTGCAGCACAGGTGCAGTTTCCAAGGCAAGCTTTCTTGCAAGCATCTATATCGGAGTTCAAATAGGGTTTGGCAAACTGAAGCACAGAATAATCGAGCTTCTGACCAACATAGAGTAGATCTACTGAACCACAGTTTGACACAACAGGTGGTCTGCAGTTGTTTTGGGTGCGAAGATCATTAGGACATAGACACACAGTGTCAAAAGAGCACACCATCAACGGGGGACAATACTCAGGAATGTCGCAGGGGTTTTGTGGTATCTTTGTTGCCTCAGCAATCACTCGACTTCCCTGATGAAGATTATAGAACACAATTGCTCCATCTGATCCTAATTTGGCAGCCCATGTCACGTTCACATCAGAATTTTGAGAGAAGTTAAACTGCCATAGCAAGACTTTATTTTGATCATAAAAGTTCCATGAGTTGGATACTAAACGTGCAGAATGAACCTCGCTGATGGGACTTTTACTCATTTTCTGGATTTCGTCCAACAAGGACCAATAGGTTTGTGGAGTCTGAAACCCTGTGTACAAGACCAAATCCCCAGACTTAAATTCAAGATAGTCACTCTTATCATTTCTGGGAAAACTTTTAAGCCTCATTCCTTCCACAAACTCCTGGCCAGATAAAAGGGTATCAGTGGGATAGCTAAAGCTCTGCCAAAGAGTTCTTCCATTATCCCCATGAAGTACGAAGTTACCTGAGTCCAGCAATTCCATTGATGTAGCCCTTTTCCCAGTTGTGTTTGTTGCCCAAGCAACCTTATCTCCTCTTTCCAAATAAACATTCCCATTATCATCAAACACAAACTTATCAGATTTGTCAACCAACAAGCCTCTATTAGCAGTCCAAACAACTTTGCAGGTTTGAAGATGAATGATAACCAGGACAAAACGTTGAGGATCCAGGGTGGTATAGAAGCCAAAACCAAATATTTTATTTTTGGATAAGAGAAACCAGCCATCATGTTCTAACCATTGCATCTGAGATGCTCGGAATCCTGGATATATCTGGCCAACATGTTGATCGACAGCAATACAGACTTTGAAGGCAAGGAGTAGACAAAAGCACAAGATTCTGGCTTTGAACAACCCCATAATTCCTGTAAATACAAATATTTGAAGACTTTGCTCAAGCAACCAGAAGATTGTTAAAATCTAAAAAGATCTCTACACAAAAAAGAAAAAAGAAAAAAAGAAAGATTCTCTGGGATTGGGTATATATCCTACAAGATGGAAGTGTAATAGTGGGAAAATGGGTTTGGTGCCTAGTTAAAGCAGGAACCCTTTACATTACAATTCTGAAAGCAGATAACAAATTTTAAAAGTGAAAAAGCTAAAGAGCTTGATGTGTGACACTTTCGATTCAGTAGACAATACTAGCTAAGGGAAGAACAAAAGTACGGATATTCAAACACTCTGATGATGCAAGTAAAGCAAAAAGCAAAAAGCAAAAGCAAAACTATATTAGCATTCTGAGAATAAAAAGAGATGAAATAGCATACTAAGCGATCCAATGATGGGTTTTCACTGTACTAAAAACTTACCAGCAGGGTTAGAAATCCATAAGAGCTTTCAAATAGTCTTTGATGCCTGATGAAGAGGAAAGGAAAGATAAGCCAGGAGAGGAACAACAGACACGACCAACCTCATTTTTTTGGATCAGTCCGAGAACCAGCTGGTATGGCACAGTTGGGTGCTTGGGTTTCTTCTTGCTTAAAAAGGTAGAAGATTTGAAGTTGGAAAGCAAAACCCAACATGGAAACTATACACGCATATTTTCTGTTTCCTTTATGAAATTGGGGGGTAGAAATGGGAAGAGTGAGATGGCAGAGGGGTCACAGGGCAGGTAATAAAACCTCTTACTTTATTGACTGTCAACTTATTATATTCTTATTGGGATGTCTTTTTGCCTTAATAATTTTTTAATAAACAGAAAAATTCTTCCATTTGGCATGTGGATTGTGAACTCTGAGAGTGGAGAAGAAGAGAAGATGGGGGCTTCTTTTTGTCAGTTGAAAGTGTTGCATCACCAATTGGCAGGTTGGTCATCAGAGTCAATCCCCAGACCTCCTTAACCCCCTATTAATCAAAATTTCTGCTTTTGGACAGTTCAAATTCAGAAACATTTCTAGCTCTAGCTCTGCCATATCCTTATTATTTATTTCCTGAACTAGCCGATCTGATCCTTTGATCATTGAAGTTCACAAAGATCTTTGGGTGTAATATGTCAAAATTGAAAACAACCCATCCCAACATACTACGGCAAGACAAAGCCCCCAACCTTGTTTCGTGGGTTCTTCCTGGATTCGAGAAACAATAGGCTTTGTGGGGACATATTTTCTCCTGAAAAAGGTCGTCTGAAAATAGAATCCAGTTATAAAAAGTCAAGAGCTAACAACCAATTTGAGCTTTTGTTAGTGACCTGTCACTCGAGGCGGCTATTGCCCTTTCTTCAATCCATTAAACTAAATTATATAACGACTCATTTATATTATATATTAAATGCATCATCATAATATTTATATACTATCACTTAATTACAGAATCGATAAACATCACTCCATTAACCTCATCAAGTAATCATTATTTTCCTTAGTTTTAATTCCCCATTCACCTTACAAAGGCAAGCAAAATCTATCCACCAAGAATCAAATTCATCATCCCCATTTTTAAAAGTTTAATCATTCCTATGGCATTTGTATAGCCATCAACTTTCAAAAAGATTCATAATGTTATTGTTAAGTAGTTATCAGGTTTAGAAAATTTCCTTATGAAGCACTTTGATTACCACAAAATATGGTGAGTTTATGGTCCATAACAACTGCTCCTTTCACTTGTTTTTGAATATTTAATTAATTAATTAGTATATAATTTTTTTTAAAAGGTAAATTTTAATTTTTTTTAAATATATATATATATATACTGCTCCACCCACCTATAGCTATTAGAGAAGGGTCCAAGAAAGGTGTAGGAATGTCCTTTCGTGAGAAGTTTCAACTCCCAAACTTTCTTTCCAGACAAGTGAAACATGACAAAGATATTAAAAGAGTGTGAGCACATTTAAACCATAATCTACGTTTCCACATTAATGACCACGAAACATAAATGTGAACCCCCCACTGTGTTTCTCTTAATATATAATTTCCATAATTAAAGTGTTTTTATCCAAAAGCAATGCAAAAACAAATGTTTAGACCATTTGTTTAAGCACTAAGCTACAATTTATATGCGTGTGTGAAATTAATCTTTGAAAGGATCGATTGAAACAATTTGTGTGCGAATGAAGTTATATCGTCAATATGTCGTTATATAAAAAAAATTTATTTTAATTTCAAATATTCGTATTTGAGGATAAACAATAAAAATATATTAATTACAATCCTCGTAATTCAATGACATCTTCTATCAAAAGATAAATATTCCGTCAAACACTTTAAATAAAGCAAGTAAGGTTTACATCAAGATGATAAAAATGATCTTGACGTTTGTTAGAGAGAGAATAGATCTAAGTTAAACTTGACTGACTCTAAATACCTCCAGAAGGGTCAAGCAGGGTGGTTATGACCTGTGGCTTACAATTAAAGTCTTTGGTTTTGAAATATCTAAATATGATAATCATGGGTTCGGATGCTTGGGGCTTAAATTATTGATCTTAGCACCCAAAATGGGGCTTGCTACGATGAACACTCCTGATGTAGTAGTAGTAGTAGTGGTACGGAAGATGACGCGAAACGTACCAGCACAAGCAAATATAATATATGCACAAAATCAATACACAGGAAAAAAAAGAATGATTTCTTTTTGTTGGAATTTCGATGTACATTTCTTGACAATTTGAATCTCTTTGGTTGGGTTTCTGTGAAATAATGTAGCGATAACGAAGTAGTTGTCGAGGGTATTACCTCGTCAATGACGAAAAAATATTATAAATTAAGAAGAAAAAGAAAGGATAAGCATGAAGATTGGAGTTTACCAATCATTCATAGAATCCTTCATTAAAACCTAGAATCTGATGCTATGGGGAATCCAGCCTAATGTTGAGCATAAGTTTTCCATGATAAAACATAGATAAATGCCTATAATAATAACGGATTTAGAATTTTGTATAAGAGGTAGGTAAAGGGTAATTAGATAAGATCATAAATTAAGTTAATAATTCAATTCAGAGTAAAAATTAATCACTGAGAGATGGTGGCCACTCCCTTGTGCCACCACCTTTGGTCTGCCCCGCCTTGCAATTTTGAGTTTTGGCAGACAAACAAGGAAGAAGATGATGGAGGTGCCAAACGATGGAGAGGTTAGGCTTGGGGTTGGGCCCTTTTAAACTTGGGCGTTGGTATTTTTGGGCTTTAAGGTATTTGAAGTAATCATTTTGTCTTGACTTGGTTGTTGGTTACAACTACCACAAGGAACTTTCAAAGCCATCTATTTAACTGTTATATCTTTATCTTAATGTGATACAACTATAACTCATTAATTAATATCATTTGCAAGTCCAAAGTATGTCAAATTTCACTATATAAATCCTTTAGTAATGGGAACAATAAGACTGATCCTACCTACTATTTATGTTTGTAAGTCACAAAGTTAAGTTTAAAATCATTGATTGAAATTTATTATTAAATATCTAATGTTGAAGGTCAAATTTTATGACATTATTATGGTAGAGTTCAACTAGTGGTGGAGAGAAGGTAGTGGTGGGATGGCGACCACCGTCCTTCAATTTTTAATATTTTGTAGATGGGATTACTTATCTAAATTAATATTTTAATATTTTTATAAAACGATCTAATTAAACTATTGGGTTAATTGGTTTAAAATATTTAGTTCAAGTAGTTTTTTGATCGGTCTCGGTTTTAAAATTTTTAGACTAATCCATCTAAAAAATAAAATTAATAATTATATATATTAATATATATACTATTTTTTTTATATAAAAAAATTTATAATAAACTTAATTAATATTATACTTAAAATTTATTAGTTTATTATATGTACGTATACAAATCATAATCATAACAAGTTAATATTAACTATATATTATTTATTCATAAATTTGTAATAAAATAACATTATAAGTTATATATTTTAAATGATATAACTTATATGTTAATATTATAATATATGATTAATAAATATCCTACATATTTATATATTATAATTATTACACCTCAATAATTTTCGTAATATAAAATGTTATAAGTATATATAATTTGTATAAATATATTATATATATACATATATATAATTTTATGTATAAGCATTTACTATAACTTATACTAAACTTTATTATGATTACAGTTAGATAACGTTTGGGTATAAGGGAAGTGAAAGCACATTCTCTGCAATGTGTCCAATTAAATTACATTACAGTGTTTATTTTGTAACAGACCACTGTAATGTAAGATTACAATACAATCACATTACAACTAAGAAATGGTAATGTGATTGCAGCCAAAAACCAATACAATCACATTATATTGTACTCTACAATGTTCTTAAAGATAATTTTATCTTTCAACTTTATTACCTTATTAAAAATATTTTATAATGTTATAATTAAAATAAAAAATATTAAAATAAAATATATAATATAAGAATCAAAAATTAAAATAAAATAAAATATAAAAAATTAAAATTTATATAATATAGGTAAAATAAAATAAAATAAAATAAATAAAATAAAAAATATATTAAAAAATAAAAATAAAATATATAAGATTATAATAATAAATAAAAATAAAATATATGACATTAAAAATAAAAAAAATAAATATATGACATTAAAAATATATTTAAGATATGATATTATATAAAAATTAATAATAAAAAATAAAAAATAAAATATTATAATAATAAATAAAAATAAAATATATGACATTAAAAATATATTTAAGAGATGATATTATATAAAAATTAATAATAAAAAATATAAATATATTAAACTTATATTTTAATAATTAGAGGTAATTTTGAAAATTAAAATTATATTTTCAATAAAGTAATTGTAAACCAAATGCTGTAATATTATTTGTCCTGCATTTTAATCATTATTTTACTTGTATACTAAACACTATAATGTTATTTTCCTTGTAATCACATTACTTGCAATCACATTACTTGTAATCACATTGCATTGTAAAGTATCAAATGCCACCTTAATAATTTTATTAGTTATCACTTTAGTTTTTATAACATATTATTTATAATTAGTTATTATTTATACAAACTTTGATAGAGAACATTATAACATATAAATTGTGTCATTAATTTCATATATGTCTATATATAATAAAATAATATTATATATATAAAAATTATATATAAACATAGTATAACTTATAATAGATTTTATTTATATGATTATACTTAACAACTTTATTAACTATCATTTTTGTTTTTATAATATATTGTTTATAGTTAGTTATTATTTATATAAACTTTGATATAAAACATTATAGCATTATAATTTTATTATCTTTAATTTTTTGTTATGTTAAATCTTAAATGTTAATTTGATAGTTTTTATAAAAGATATAATTATGTGAGTGAAGAAACAAATGTATATTTTTTTAATATTTAGATTATTTGTATATTTTATAATTATGAATAAAATTTATAAATTTTAATATTATAATTTGTAAAAAAAATTAAACTATTGGTATAAAATCAATCCGATTGAATTTTTTTGATATTTGATCAATCTGATCTTTCAATTTTGATTAATTTTTTAAAAACATTTAATTTATTTTATCTTTAAATACTATATATCAAATCATCCAATTTATCCATTTACTCACTCTCAAAATCAAGTAATAATATCATTTTCATTTACCGTGCTTTGTACAGTAAAACCGTAAAAACATAATGCAAAGCTTAAGCATCGGTTGATAGTTAGTTAATAAGGTTAACAAGTGTAACCGTGGTCTTGTAGCCGTCAGGTTTCGGACACCAAACTCACATTCCAATTTTGTTAAATATAAAACGTTATCCTCAACTTTTTAAGTTCTGAGAGATGGGGCACCTTCCTCTTCTGGTACCACCTCACCCTCACTCTCTCATTTAAACGCGTGCACGCATAATTCCATTTTTTTGTGACTTTATCTTTTTAAAAAAATATAATTTTCGCTTTCTTTGATTGAATTTGTCATACGAGGAAATGAATAAATAAAAAATTATGACTTGGCCCCAAATATCATTAAATTATTTATTTTTTAGATAAATGCTAATTTATTTATATTAAATATTTTATATTTATGTCTTTTAATTTGATTAATAAATATCATAACATAATGTTTTATTTAAAAATAGAAGGTATAATACCTGAAAATTGAATCATTTAAACAAATTCAAAATAAATTATTATTATTTTATTATCTTCATTCAATTTATTTCATTTTGAATCAAATGTACATTTGTAATTAATTTTTAATCGATTGTTATTAATTAAAATATGTTAATATATCATAATAAATAGTAATGTGATATTCTGATGTAATACAATATTATGATCACATGATATTTTCAGATTAAGTCATTATCATAAGATATAAAAATAATAAATATTATTTTAATTAATAATAATTAGTAATTAATTATAAAAATATATTTAATTTAAAATAAAATATAAATTTTTAATTTAATATAATAAAAAATATAAATTATTTAATTTTTTTAATAGTTAAAATTTTTTAAAATTAAGTGGTAATAAAATAAGTATTAAAAATCTAAAAACAAAATTTTTATTATCATTGTACGGTACGGCACGCGCTATGTTAGGGCGTGGATAAAATTTAGGAGTCAGGATGCACGAGGACCGAACAGTACTCTCTGGATATTTTTGAAACCCCGAATCCAACTTCGAGGGAAGGACACGTGTCAGCCTTAAATCAGAGATAAAACTATTTTTCGAAAACCAAAAGTGAAAAGCTAATACTCAACGGGGAATCGAAGCGACTGGAACCAAGGCAAAATCAGCTTTAATACACCAGGTGGCACCTTCTCATTGGATACCATTTCAAATCTCTAAGAAATGCGCCGTACCCCGACCTGTAACTCTATCACTTCCCCTCCTTGGATTGTGCCCTCTCCAAAAAAAAAAACCGAACATAATCCGAAAACCTCAACGGTTTTTGTGACTCGCTTCTTCTTACCACACAAAACACATAAATTTCAGAGAGAGAGAGAAAACAAAGAAGAAAGAAGCAAACTTTTTTTAAGGAAGTGATTTTAGAGAGAGAAAGTGTTGTTGGGTTTTTTTTTTTTTAATTTTTTGTTGCTTTTTTGAAAGAAAAATTTGGTGTTTTTGCAGGTGAAATAATGGAGAGTTTGGAGGTTATTTCTGTTGAGCTTCCAGCACCTGCTTCTTGGAAGAAAATGGTACCCTTTTATTTTTTTCTAAGTTTTAATTCTTGTTAATTTTGATTGTGTGTTAATTTGCTTGTTCCTTTGGAAATTTTGTATCTTGCTTTAGTGTTTTGCTTCTAAGTGTAAATTTAAATCTGTTTTCTTTTTTCCTTGAAATTTTGGGCTATTTTAGGTGTTGTGGTATAATTCGGAAATTTATTGATTATTCTGTGTTTTATAGGTGGATTTTGTGTGTTTGTGGTGGTAATTTTTGTCATTGGAGTTATTTTTGAAGATTTTACCTTGTTTTGGTGGTGGTAGTTGAAGTTAGGGTTTTTATGCTCCTTTGTAAAAGTTTAATCTTTTCAACCATGTTTTGGTTAAGTTTGGTTCTTACATAGTGAATAAGTTTTCCAAAACAGAAAGTGTTATTTATTTGAAGAAAGGGAGTCCTATTTTGGAATATATATGAACTTCATGAGTGTTTTCAGTGGTTTTCCAGCTGAACTCTGCTGCATTATGTTTTGTGGTACTTATTTAATAGTTGTTGAGAAAAGCAAAGTAGATATGTAATAGTGGAGAAAGCTCTAAAATTTGAGTTGGTGATAAACGTTTATACGGAATTGAAAAATTGACATGGATGTTGTGAGATAGACTTTTAGAAGTGCTAAGAGATCAAGATTGGAGGGAAAAAGAAGGTTCTGAAGTGTGGACTATGATTTTGAGATATTTAACTGTATGGGTTGAACCACCATTGTGGATCGTGTTATGCTGTTTCTTCTCTGTTAAAAGTGGGATGTTGTTTCGTTCTGTCTTGTGCCTTAAGAAAAAAATGTTCTAAAATTTTGCTATGTCAATTCTTTGGCACCAGTCTTTAATGGTTCTGGTATAGGAATCTTGTTTCAAATGGAGCTGACGGTGGTTATTTGGTGACAGAGGATCTATTTTCTAAGTCAAGCTATGGTTTAGTTAGGTGCCTTTAGATGTAGTCGGAAGCAAGAAAAGGTTTCTCATACTGTTTCTGAGCATGAAGTGTTAACTTTTGAGATCTCCTATTGTTGTTGAACGCCGGAGATAAATATGAGCCCCTATCGGGAATGTGAAGAATTTGCTATTTCATGGGGTAGAGGTCTTAAATTTAAATAGCGAAACAGCTTTCTTTTAATCATGTTTGTACAAAGATGATTATGGATGTCACTGGGCTTTCAAGTGGTTGGTTGTGTTGTTTCTAACCTGATGTGTGTTCATGTATTCTCTAAGTCAAACTATGGTATGGTTAGATGCCATTAGATCCAGTCATAAGGAAGAAAAGGTTTCTCATCCTGTTTCTGAGGGTTAAGTGTTAGCTTTTGGGATTGAATAGTCAATCTATCAGAGCTTGTTCTTCTGTTCTTTCTCCTTGGGAACCATGCGCCAAGTTCTACTATTGTTGTTGAATGCTGGAGATAACTATGAGCACCTATTAAGAATGTGATGAATTTGCTATTTCATGGGTTAGAGGTCTTGAATTTTAATGGTGAACCGGCTTTCTTTGTGAATTGTACTTTTAATCATGTTTGTGCAAAGTGGATTGTGGCTGTAACTGGGCTTTTGAGTGTTTGGTTGTGTCGTTTATAACCTGATGTGTGTTTCATGTATTAATGGTCCAATGAAAATGAAAGTTCATTTGCTTTAATGAAGAATTAAGTTGGAAAATTCTTTTACTTAGCCTATTCATGGGTTTCTTTAAAATATATGTCATCTTTCTTGAGCAATCATGTATTCAAACTTTCTGAACTGAAGTGTACCTAGTTGGCCCCAGCTACAACCTTCTTTACTTGGACTAATTGCTGATTTTAATTTTTAAGCATTTTTACTGTTCATCATGGTATCAAATCGAAATAATTATGCTTCCTGCTAATGCATCTCTTGTTCCATCTTGCTTAGGAGATTTTCTATAAAGTAGTGAAACGGTTGATAATGTAGCCACATGAGGAAAAATCAATGTGTTAGGAAGGGAGCCCTTGGAGTACAATGAAGTATGGAGATCCTGTTGATGGTCAATATATTGACCTGTGTTTAGCTTTCTTTGATTCTGAGTTTTAGTTTGTTTTTTCAAAACTTAAATTTTGAGTTTGAAGATGGTCTTGTAAATTTACAGAATGGTAAACAAGGGGGTGGAGGTTGCTTCCCTTTTTCTTTCATTAAAGTTTATCCTCGTAATGATCAACATTTTGACCTGTGTTTTAGCATTCTTTGATTCTGAGTTTTAGTTTGTTTTTCCAAAACTTAAATTTTGAGTTTTAAGATGGTCTTGTAAATATACAGAATGATAAACAAGGGGGATGGGGGTGCTTCCTTTGTTCTTTCAGCTTTAAAATTTATGGTGTACAGATCCAGAAGCTTTACTTGTAATTCTCTGTTCGTACTGCTCTTTTAGAGCCATCTTTTAGTTGCAATTTTATTGATATCCAATCAAGATCGTTTCTGATGTATTCAGATAGCGAGAATGCTCCATCACATCTCTTTGCACATAATGCTAATTAAACCTATTAGCTACAACATATAGTTTGTCAATACTTAAAATCCTATCTGTTAGATGTGAATTGTTCATATTTTGCATGTTTTATGTAGATTGAATGAAAGAAAATAATATTAAAAGTGTAATGCAATACAGTTACTATTTGGTAATTCAGTGGCCTTTTCTTTTGGCCAAGGTTGAGGGTGTTAGTTGATGTAAAATTTTGACATCTTTTCTCTGTGTGTTTGTTTGTTTAGACACTGAGGCTCCATTTGGTTGATGTTATTATGATTTGCTTTCTGTTCACAAAAATTAAATAGAAAAAAGAGAGAAAAAAAAAGACAATTAGCAAAAACATCAACGAAATGGAGTCTGAATAATCTACCCTTTTCTGGTATTTTTGTATTTAATGGTCCTCTGCTACATCTACTTTGAATTGCTTCATGATTACTGTGATGTTAGGATGTTGTGTTTTTACCTATTTACCTTTGCAAATGTCCTTTGAGCCACTTGGCATGGCCCTCTTGCGAAAATTAAGAGGTATTTTCAACATGGATTTTAAAACAGGTATCGGGTGAGATTAACAATTGGTTTTAGAGAAATTATCCTTCTGAATATAAGACTTCTGTTCGTGTTTTATTTTCTATTATTGTTGGCAAAAGCTTGTGCACTTATATGTGGTTTTACATTTACTTTTTCATGTGGGTACCTGGTTTATGATTTTTTAATGTTATAACTCGTTTTTGTTTATTGTTTGTTGTCATTTATAGAGGACCACATACCAATTGGAAGGTCCTTTTAGTTAACATTAGCAGATTGGTTTAGGGTGGATTTGTTTTTCCAATCACTGGACAGTTTAGTGTTTACTTCTACCAGCTGTGGGCAAAATTGTTTTTCTTTCATGGGTCACATTTGCAAAATATTTTTGATATTTACTCTAGGAGAGTTTATTTATACTCGTATGATATATTTGGTGCTTATTGCAATTGGAGTTTGGATGTTAACCCAAACAAGGAGAGAACAAAGAAGAGGCAAAATCAAGATGATGAAGGAAGAGAGAACTAGGGAGACCTTGCTCATTGCTGCAGCTGGTGGTCATGCTAGGTTGGTAGCTAGTAAGATGCATATTACTCTCTCTCTTTGTCCTACTTGGTTCGATATTAGTTATTGCTGCAAATTGGGTTGACTTCATCGAAATCTGGATTGCGGGTTTTGTTGGCTGATTGTGCAAGAGATGAACCGACACTTGAGCAGTTATATTAGAATGGATTCTGCCATTACAATTAGGATCATGCAGTGCATTACTAACGGAAGCAATAATGACTTACTGGGCGGTTATGAGAATTTAAGGAAAAAAATGCAGCATAAATCACATTTAGTTTTAGATGTTATAGGAGCAGGAGTTTAGACAAAAACCTTGAAGGATCCTGGGAAGTTTTAGAGAAGTAATGAGAGCTATTAGAAGTTTGTGATGATTTGATCATATGCTGTGATTTAAAATGGGGAAATAGCTTTGTAGTGCACTTGGATGGAAGATCTGGCAGGACATGTCTTTGCAGTCTACTTCAAAACATTTCTTTAACAAATCATGCATTCCACTTACTCCATATGGTATAAAACACACATGACTTATGACACATTCTGATTTGCATATGTCAGTGTTCAAGTTATTGTGCTTCTTATCTTATTTGATTTGATGGCTGTGGTGTCTACTTGTATAACATGTTTTTCCTGCTCATTGTTACAGTATTTTCCCAAGAAAGTTGGTTCACCGAGGAAGACTGAGATCATGTTCATTGCACCAACTGGGGAGGAGATTAATAACAGAAAACAGTTGGAGCAGTATCTAAAATCACACCCAGGTAATCCCCCAATAACAGAGTTTGATTGGGGTACTGGTGAGACCCCTAGAAGATCAGCAAGGATCAGTGAAAAAGCTAAGGCTACTCCAACACCAGAGAAGGAACCCCCAAAGAAGCGAGGCCGAAGATCATTGAGTGCAAAGAAGGAAAACAAGGAAACAGAGGCTGTTCCTGAAAAAGCTGAGGGTGAGAAAGGAAGTGAAAAGCAAGATACTCAAGCCATTGTGAAGGAAACTGCAGAAGGTGAAAAGGAAAAAGATGGGGAGGTAAAACAGGTTGAGAATGGAGGTAAAACAGAAGCAGCTGGCCTGACTGGGGACTGTGATGCCATGATGGAGGAACCTGGGGAAGAAGCAGCTGGTAAAGATGTTAAGATACCAGATACCGCAAAGGATGACAAAAAGGATGAAGCTGCTGGTACTGCAGAAAACCCAACGTCGATGGAATTTCAAGAGAAACGTGCAGAAGCTAGTTGCACTGATGGAACTCAAACCGAAGAAGAAAAGGTGGAAGCCCCTATTGAAAAGGTGCCACAAACTCAGGCAGAGAAAGAGAATGGTACATGTGAGAAACAATCTGAAAACCCTGAAACTGTTACAACGGAAGTTAATGGGGGAGTAGAGAAGGGGAATCCATATGGAGCAACCTTTATACCTGAGGGAGAGGCTAAAGAGAAACAAGGTGTACAGGAGGTTTCTGGCAAGTGTAACGTTCAGGTAGAGGAGAAAGGCAAGGCAGTGGATGGGGAGTTGATTGAAAATGGCAAGGTTGGGCAAGCTGATGCCCCACAACCTCCGGGACCTGCTCCCATAAGCTGCTAAATGTACCATCTATTATCGTAGCTATCCTGTGGTACTGCTTTTTTGTATTTCCCTGTGTAACCTCTATGATTCCATGGATGACTGTAACATTAATGCTGTTGATGCTAGATTTGATTGTAAGTAGGGAAATCAACCTATATCCCTGTAAGAAGTAGGTTTTGAACAGTGCAGCTTTTGTTACGTTGTGTAGAACTTAGATTGTAGGCACCTGGAACTCATAACTTATGTTAGTGGCTCAAGTTTAAAGTTGGACATGACATGTTATGTGGATTAACAGCATCGTGTATACTTAGATATTTCTGTTTAGACAATATGCGCAGATGTTTGCTTTTCAGATTTTAGTATGATTTCTATGAAGGAAAGATAGGACATGGAGAAATGGTGCTAGAAAGAAGGGCAGTGGCAGGAAGGTGACATCGTCTTTGTCGCTGTCCTGACTTGTGGGAATCATTTCCATCATTCCTGGCGTGTGCAATCGCATCTTTTAGCACTTGTTTAAACATTCAACTTTGAAACCTCCTGGTTAAATCATGTAACAAGTATACCAACAGCGATATTCCTGCTAGGCCCTGTTTAAATCTCTTGTTTAAAAGAAGGGTAAGAATCAGACTTATTGTTCTCAGGATCTTTTTACATAATTGTTCAAAAGACAATGTTGATAACCCCTTGATCCTGAGCATCGCCATCTTTGATGGAAGTAATTGTGATTTCTTACCAAAAGTATTCCCTACACAGAATATTGATCAGATTTCGCAGGAGCAGTACGTAGTGGTGCGCTCATGGTTAATAACGCACTTAAAAGAAGTGAACTAGGCCCTTCTGCTGAAGGTTTCGGCAACTGATGACGTTAAGGTAGGGAGAGGATCTCAGCATTTTTTAATTACATTTTGCTCTATTCAAAGGGTCAGGTTTTTCCCATATGATAAATAATCGCTCTAATGATCACTAGAATATTCAAATATCATAGTCGAACGGGTGCAGCCGCCTATGAAGCTGCTCCTCTCCTAGCTTAAGCAGCTCAATAATCATGCCACCTCACCTCCATAATGCAAAAGCTACAATCAAAAGCCAACCTTATTTCCGTCATCAAGCATGGCTCACTTCTCCTCCTTTCCGAAGAAAGGTATGCATAAATAGTTATTCAACTATCCATCCGCATGTATAGAACTCATCATGTTTATGAACAGACAAACCCAAGAACAGAAAGTTGCAAAAAAGGCATGCTTTGAGAGTAAAGTAAGAATCTATCAGTTTTTGATCTTTGGGTTAAGGTTAAGTATCTTCTTCTTCATTTCTCAGGTCTGTTTGGGACATCATCTTTAAACTAAGGTTAAGAATCTTTTCTTGGGTGGTCTATGGGCATGCCTGCAGAACAAGTATTGCATTCTTTTTGCTTCCGCCTTTTTAGTCACAAAAGACTGGAATATATCCCCACCTCCTTTCTACAAATGGAATGAACTTTCTTTCATTATCTCGCTACATCTCACATGGGTTCTACTCTCTTTGTTTGGCTCCTCCTCATCTTCTCTGTCTTATGTTCTCCCGGTTTGTACCTTTCATTTCTTATGTTAATACGTACTGAATAATTAAGATAATTGGTGTAAGTATCATAATATAGTTTGTTCACCAATAAGGTTGCTTTGATTTATTCCATTAATTATATCGTTTGGAAATTGTATTTTAATCTCTTTTCATTATAACTTATATAGGCTACAGCTGAGTTAATGAATTACTCCGGCTTTCATGGGTTGAATCGGACATTCTTTTGTCGTTGAATCATTGCTTTATTTTGATTTTCTTTGCACTTCTGTTGTCACTATCATTTTTGTTTTTCTTTCTTTCAAAATTATATTGTAATGCACATGAAATGTTCTGATAGCATTACTGAAATCTATTCTTGGTTAATCTGGATGTCTTGTACAAACCTAAAGCGAAGGAAGGCAGGATTCTGCCTCCCAATAGCAATAGCTTTTGTAATGACTGTGCAGTCATGTCATGCAGTTGCAGCAGCACATTCAGTCACATGGACCTATGGAGTAAATTATGGCAGAATCGCAAACAATTTACCGGCACCCGAGAGTGTGGTGACCCTTCTAAAGGCAGCGAAGATAAATCACATCCGAATCTATGATGCTGATCATGGAGTTCTGCAGGCCTTTAAAGGGTCTGGTATAGAAATTATAGTTGGACTTCCCAATGAGTATTTGAAAGAAATAAGTATGGGGGAGGATCGAGCCATGAATTGGGTAAAAGAAAATGTACAGGCATTCCTTCCTGGAACTCGTATTCGAGGAATAGCTGTGGGAAATGAGATATTAGGTAGT
Source organism: Theobroma umbraticum (assembly GCF_002168275.2). Lineage (NCBI taxonomy): Eukaryota > Viridiplantae > Streptophyta > Magnoliopsida > Malvales > Malvaceae > Theobroma > Theobroma umbraticum. Next base: position 1,240,938 of record NW_018397274.1, read on the forward strand.
GGTCCTATAGAACTTTGGGAGGTTTTATTGTCTGCAGCAAAGAATGTTTACAGTGCTCTTTACAGGTTGGGTTTACAGTCTACTGTTCAGGTTTCAAGTCCACATTCAGAGGCTGTATTTGCCAATTCCTACCCACCATCTGCCTGCATCTTCAGACCTGATGTTCTTCCATTCATGAGGCCACTTCTGCAGTTCTTCTCTCAGATTGGTTCTCCATTTTATATAAACGCATATCCATTTCTAGCCTATAAGAATGATCCTGAGCATATTGACATTAACTATGCCCTATTCAAAGATAATGCCGGCATTTATGACGCAAAGACCAAGCTACACTATGATAACATGTTTGAAGCTCAGGTCGATGCAGCTTATGCTGCACTGGAAAAAGCTGGATTTCCAAAGATGGAGGTCATTGTTTCTGAAACTGGTTGGGCTTCTCGTGGGGATCCAGATGAAGCAGGTGCCACACTTAAGAATGCAAGGACTTACAATAAGAATTTGCGTAAACGGCTAGCCAAAAAGAAGGGTACCCCCTTTAGGCCAAAGATGGCTGTGAGGGCTTATGTTTTTGCCCTGTTCAATGAAAACTCCAAGCCTGGACCAACCTCTGAGAGAAACTTTGGATTGTTTAAACCTGATGGAAGCATAGCCTATGATATTGGATTCACTGGACTTGTACCTTCTGCAGCAGCCTCCTCATTTCTCGCTTTTAAGGTATGGTTTTCCTTCTGACTGCCTATCTAACATTCCAATTTCATCAATCATGACTGGGTTTAGAGTTATGTTTTGCCCATTTTTTTAATTCATTTTCCTCCTCAAATTCATTTTCCCAACATTGTTTTTTCTTGCAGGATCTTGCAGTTCAAGGTTCGTTTTTCATGGCTTGGGCTGTGGTTCTACTGCCGAGTTTAGGCTTGTAAATAGTCACACGACTTGTTGTATAGCAATATTCAAGAATAACCAATTCAATTTTTTTCTTCTTGTAATGAACAATCATTCTTGAATTAATTGATGACCCAAAATTGCTAATGCCCTTTGCTAACATCTTCAGCAATTGATCACCAATATAGCTTGCAAATTAAAAGAAAAGAGAGAGAGGGAGAGAGAGAGAGAGGAAGAATCAATTACACAGAAAAAAAGAACTATATGATATCCACTATTTGGATTGAATGTTTCAAAATCTCAAACATTTTAATCATATATAATTTGATGTGTCATGGATTTATGTTGATGCTTTGGTGAATCCAAATATAATTTTTATTTTCTAAATCAATTAATGAAAGTCTGAAATCCCAACAATCTTCGATAAAAAAAAAGATATAAAAACATTCTTTCTTTCTATATCATAGATCTTATATTTGTAATACTTTATCTATCTAACAAATATGTTTTTTGAATTAAAAGTCTCTATACCTTTTACTTAACGCGTACTTTGATGACTTGAGATCGGATGCAAAGAATTAAGTAAAGGAAAATACATAAATAAAATTGTACAATACGTACTTTTTCAAAGAACAAGAATTGTCAAAGGAGGGCAAGATGCAGTTAGAGCCAAGAAGATTCGTTGGCATTAATGAGCAAAGAGTAGTCCTTGTTCGGTACCCCAAAGTCTTTGCTATAGGAAGAAAATTAATGAGAGATTGAGATGACCCAAGAAAGCTTCAAACTTATAAAAATCCTCCAACAAGTAATTTACTTGAATTTTTTTTTTAAAGTTTTGTTGACTCCAAATGACAGGGAAAATATACAAAACACTGGAATTTTTCTTCCATAGTTGAAGACTTTGACATGGTTTAACATTTTTCTAACCAGGACATGTGCAAGTTTAGGGGAAAGTCGTTGCATACCGTCCATAACAATTCGAGTCTTCACTAATTTTACCTCTATTTGACTCAATAATTCATGCATATTTTGTCCAATTAATGAAGAAAAGTACTTGTAATTTCAGAAGAAGTTCTAAGTCATGGCGAGAGGGTCTAGCAATTAATGGCAGACTGCTCTTGGTTGAGACTTTCTACCTTGGGTCACACGCGTACAAAGCAGACCGGTGTTCATGCTTTTAGTCTACATTGGTGCTCGCCCCCGTCTCCTTCTTTTTCCATGTCAACCCTGCGTTTACGTTAGCTCTGTATATATAGGCTTACAACCCTCTCGTATATCTCATCACTCAAGGTATTAAAAATTAACATTGAGATATAGCTAGAGAGATAGTATAGTTGCAAGAGATCAATGGCAAGGTTCATGTGCATGGCTCTTGTCAGCATCGTGGCCGCGGTGTCTCTAATGCAATGCGCGGCGGCGCAAACGGTGCATGTGGTGGGGGCCGACATGGGATGGACCGTTCCCCAGAATGGTGCGGCCGCATACAGCACTTGGGCGGCTGGTAAGAGGTTCATGGTTGGTGATATTTTGGGTAAGAAAGCTCTCTTTTTTTAAGTAATTTTCATAAAGACTTGATACGGCAAAATAATTAACGTCATCATTGTTTTCATATTTTTAAAAAAATTTAATATACTAATAAAACTTAATTTTTATAAAATAAACAAGATAGGATTTGTAAATTAAGAATATAAATTGATAAAATTAAATCACTTTTTACGTATAAAATAATAATAAAGATATTAAAAAAAATAGATCACTAATTATTAGATGAATGAAAAGCCACAAACATAATATGAGAAAATAAATGTATAACAACGGTGCGAGGTCGTGGGATATGACAAGATCAACGTGTCTTTAAGACTGAAAACAAGTCTTCTATTTTCATTTAAGTTAAAAGACTTGTTTTAGTATTAAGTACGTTTTTGATTAATATATATATATCATTTTTTTTAAAAAAATATAATCGTGTTTAATTTAGGTATTATAAAATCCTCGGTATCACTTTGATAGTATCTATGTTAATAATCTTTTAATTTGATGAAAATGCTTATTTTAACCATTATAATAACAAGCAGTCTAATTTCCATGGGTTAACATTTTCGCAGAGTTCAATTTCGCAACAACTGCGCACGACGTGCTGCAAGTCCCCAAGGCATCGTTCGATGCATGCAGCAGCGACAACCCTATTGGAAACACGATCACCGTCGGTCCGGCCAACGTGACCCTCACCTCTGCCGGTGAAAACTACTTCATTTGCACATTTGGCCAGCACTGCCAATTCGGCCAAAAGTTAGCCATTACTGTTTTAGGCTCTTCCGACTCTCCTTTGCCAGCACCTTCACCCACCAGAACTCCAACCACCCCTATCACCCCTTGTCCGACATCTGGTCCCACTGGCTCGATGCCTCCGGGATCAGTACCGGACCCCAATGGGAGTACTAATGCTTCATCTTCGGCTGTTTTAGCCACTTTGTTGCTGTCCATGTTGGCCATTGTTATGGGTTTAATTGTCTAAGATAGTGGGAAAGGATGTCATTGTCCTCTTTACTTCATATGGTTTCTTTTTGCTTAGTGAGCAATTGGGGGTATATCATTGAATAAAGTTGTGATTCATTTCATTTGAAAATTTTGTACTAGTATATTTATTGCTTTGTTATAAGCATACGATGATCAATAAAAGTTTTTTTTTTAATTTTTATAAAATAAATTATGAGCATATATACAATGAATCAAGTGAGTTACCCAAAATATATTTATCAATAGAGCTCATATCAATTGTAAAGCTTGAAATTCAGGTTTGAATTTGGTTTGAGTTACCCATATTCACCTTGAATCGTAATTGATTTAGTGAGACTTGTTTCAACGTTATGTACTTCATTGATGTAAGATATATATAATAATTTGCTTTCAAAAAAAATTAAAATTCAAAACTCAATCTTAAATTGTGATTGATGAGTACACAATGTGAATAAATTTTAAAATATATACATAAATTATTTTTATTATATATTATAATTAAAATATTAAATGTATTTTAAATGTTTAATTAATTAAATATGAGAAATGCGCAATTGATATGAATATGGATTAAAAAATAAATATTCACCAACCCAAGCTCTAGTAATTCTCGAGTACTTGACTAATTAATTTATAATTTAAAACAAAGTTGGGGAGTTTCTGTCATTAATTAATTTTCTAATTTTATGACACGTTATAGTTATTACATGAATTAAAACTACATGAATTAAAACTACATGTATACGTAGTACACCTAAACCATAAACATAGTATAACGAAAATTATGAACTGATCCTTAATTAATTGAGGGTTTGGACTAATTATAAGAGGAGAGAAGACTATCTTTTATTGTGTAACCCTAAAATCTATTGAATATATATATATATATATATTTTAAAAACAAAATTTGGAGTCCTTAATTATACTTAAAAAAAACATCTTAAAGACAGATTTTTTTTTTTTGTGAAAAGCAAAGACAGATATTTTTGTTTGAAATTAGGGATGATATGGAATATTTATGAAGTTTAGATATTCTATTAAATAATAATATTCAAGTTAAGGTATTTCAAAATAATGAATATCCCACCTGTTGATTTCTCTATTTGAAATAATCAAACTTGATGGAAATGTTCTACCAAACGTAGACGGCATCCCACTCATACCTGAGGAACACAAAGACAAAAGGCAATGAGGACTGAAGGCATAGACCCAGTGTAGCGAAATGAGTGGTTTATTTGGAGTCAGGGCAACGGTCACACTCACTTTTGCTTTAGATTTCAAACATGCATTCCAACTTTTGATTGTTGGCAAAGTCTACACGTTGGTTAATGGCATAAGAAATGGGGAATTATAACACTAGTATTTGTGCGTGTGGAACCCAAGGGCAGACATTTAAAAAGGAAAACGACACATCGAGAGGCCGCAAATGGTCCCTAAAAGCCTTTTGTAATGTACCACATGGGCATAAAATGTTAATTATCATTAAATTTGATTGTTATGAATATTTTTATGAATACTCATTTATATTATTTATATCTAAATTTAAATATAAATTAGATTGGATCAACATTAGGATTTAATCTATCAATCTAATTTTTTATAAATTCTATTTAAATTAAGGGTTATTAGCCTCACTTCATTTATAAATGCACATTTGAATAAGATCGTTTTACTTCTTCTAAATACTTTCTCTTATATTTCTTTTATAGTTGTTCTTTCAGTTAAATTTTATATCATGTTATCAATACGATTTTCTAATATTTCAAGTTTTGGTATTATTTTGTTGTCATCATCTTCAAACTTTAAAAAGATTTCAATAATTGGATTTTGATTTTTGGTTTTAGCAAATCAGGTAAGTGTTGGTATTATTTTGTTTTCATCATCTCCAAACTTTAAAAGGATTTCAATGATTGGTTTTTAATTTTTGGTTGTAACAAATCAAGTAAGTAACTTGATATTTTTTTGGTATTTTCATTATCTAAAAATCAACCTTAATATGAATTCCACTATCATGTAGTATATATTATATTTTATCCCTTGATTGGAAAGTGAATTTATTATTATATAATTATTAATAAAAAATCATAAATATCCATTCCCTAAAGTGATTACGACAAACGAGCTACTAACAAAAATCATGAATCCATCTATTCTCTGAAGTGAATGTGATATCATTTAATAATTATGGTTATGGTCATAAATTCATCCATTCCTTGAAATGTCAGTTAATAATTATGATTATGGACATGAAAGAGGTTGCCGTAATAATTTGTACTATCACTATTTTAATTATAAAGAAAATTTTATCATCAAAAGTGAATAACCCACCAAGAAGTGGAAGAATACTTGTAACACACTAAGAAATGGATGGATACTTGTCACCCACCAAAAGTGAATGGATATTTTTAATCGACCAGAAGTGGATAAATAATGAAAAGATACAAATGGAAAGAACAAAATAAATATAGAAAACATATTGTCATTAATGTGGTATGAAAGATCATTGATCATAAACCTGTTGTATGTCTTGAATTTTATCAAGCATTAGTGAAAACTAAAACATCTTGTGATAATTTTGACCATGACCAAGTTGATATAACACATCATGATGTTTGCCCACCCTAAAAGAGGAATTGATTATTTGATTAGTAATGAAAATATCCATTATTGATTTCTTGTCTTGAAAAAGGAATTGATCATTTGATTGATAACGGAAATATCCAAAAATGAAATTTTGTAATGGTAGTTGGTATATTATAGTATAACTATATTATGAAGATGTATTAATATGTTCTTATTATATTTAACTAATATGTTCTTATTGTGTATTATAATATTTAATCTTTTTTTATGTTAACTTGTAAGCTTCTTATTGTATATATCTTATTTTAAAAATATGGATATTCATCTTGTTGGATTCAAGCTCCATGATGTAAATATGTCTTGTAGACATGGCTATAACACATTCTATATTTAAAGATAAGAATTTTTTTTTTTAGTTGACAACGGAGGAAGCTAATGTCAATACAATATCTGATAGTACAAGATTAATTGAAGGCTTCGAAAGAGTCAATATTTTTACTACTCAGAAGAATAAAGTTTATAATAAAAGAAACACTATTTTCTACTAAGTTTAAAAGAAACTTATTAAATTTTAAAGATATTTGTTGAATATTGAGACAATGAATGAAAGGGACAATTGATATCTCTATATTACATTTATTATCTCATGTAAGAATTATATAATAATAAAAAAAATTACCCCGTTTCGTTCTCTAGATTGTATTACACAAATATTAGAATGATTGAAACTTATGCTATAGTAAACTAGAAGTTTATTAATGATTTTAATATTTGACATGATTGGTTAAGCCATCTTTGATCAATAATAATGCAAAAAATTATTGAAAATACATGTAGTCATTCATTGAAAAATCAAAAGATTTTTCAATCTAATAAATTTTTATGTGTTGTTTGCTTTGGAGGCATATTAGTTATAAGGCTATTACTAACTAAAGTTAGAACTGAATCCTTTACATTTTTTAAAAACATATTGAGGGTGATATATGTAGACCTATACGTCCATCATGTGGATCATTTAGATATTTTATAGTTTTAATCGATGTATCGACAAGATGTCACATGTATACTTATTATCAACTTGCAATTCGGTATTTGCAAGATTACTTACACAAATAATTCGTTTGCGAGCACATTTTTTTGATTATGCAATTAAGAAAATTCGTGTTGATAATGTTGGTGATTTTACGTTTCAAGCTTTTAATGAATATTGCATATCAATTGGAATAAATGTTGAATAATCTATTACTTATGTACACACACAAAGGTGTCTAGCAGAATCATTTAATAATCTCTTTAAATTGATTGCAATGCCATTACTTTTGAAATCTAAACTCCCAATATCTGCTTGGGGGCATGTCGTTTTACAAGCAATAGCACTTATACGCATTAGGTCAATAAATTATCATAAATTCTCCTTTATACAATTGGTTTATAGTCAAGAACTAAATATTTTCCATTTAAGAATTTTTAGATGTGCAGCATATATTCCAATTGCTCTAACACAAAGCATAAAGATGGGCTTCAAAGGAGGTTAGGAATATATGTTAGACATGAATCTCCACCTATAATTAAATATCTAGAACCATCAACAAGAGATTTATTCATTACATAGTTTATTTATTGTCACTTTGATGAAACAATTTTTTCAACACTAGGGGGAGAAAATAAGCAATTGGAAAAAGAAATATCTTTGAATGTGTTATCATTATTTAGTTTTGATTCTTACACAAATCAATGTGTACTTGAAGTTCAAAATATAATTTTAATTGCAAAATATAACAAATCAATTACCAGATGTATTTATTGACCTAAAGAGAATAATTAAGTCTCATTTACCATCTACAAAAGCTCTTATTAGAATTAATGTCCTTATAACACAAGATACGCCAAAAATGTGAGAGAACAATTAGTTCCAAAGATAAAATCCTCGAAAGAGAAAGTGAGCAAATATACAAGATGGTCCAAAAAGAGGAAATAGAAACTCTAGAAGATACTCTTGACATAATTGATAAAATTTCAAAAGAAATTCAAGTACTTTGCATATAATGTAGTGCTTAATATTATGAAAGAAAATGAGGATGTTGAACTTGCATATATTGAAGAATGTAGATATAAAAATGATTGGCCAATGTGAAAAGACGCAATCAAGGTGGAATTCACTTGCAAAAACATAAAGTTTTTGGACCTGTAGTCCGTACATCAGATAGTGTAAAACTAATGGGATATAAAAAAGTATCTACGTGAAGATAAAATGAGAAAAATGAGATTATGAGATATAAAGCACAGTTTGCCGCACAATGTTTTATCCAAAGACCTAGAAATGAGTATGAAGAGATATATTCTCTATGATGGATGCAACAATTCTATATTAACTAGGCTGGCAATAAATAAGAAAATTGAAATATGTCTAATGAATGTAGTTGCGATTTATTTATATGGCTCATTTGATAATAATATTTCTATGAAACTCCTTGAAGGATTTGAGTTGCTTGAAGCACAAATTTTGAATTCTCGATAAATTTATTTGATTAAATTAAATAAATTTTTATATGAATTAAAACAATCTGAATACATGTGTTATAATTGCTTTAGTGAATATTTGTTGAAAGAATGCTATTAAATGCTCATGTGTTTTTATAAAAAGATTCGGATCTGAATTTATAATAATTAATGTTTATGTTGATGGGATAAATATTATTGAAATTTTTGAAGAATTATCAAAAGTTATGGATTACTTAAAAAAAGAATTTGAGATGAAAAACCTTGGAAAAATAAATTTTATTTGGGTCTTCAGATTGAACATTTAACAAATGAAATTTTTGTCTATCAATCTAATTATGTAGCAAAAGTGTTAAAAATATATTATATGGATAAAGCACATCCATTGAATTCAACAATAGTTGTTAAGTCACTAGACGTGAAAAAAGACCCTTTCCAACCTTGTGAGGATAATAAAGAATTTTTTAGTCCTGAAGGACCATATCTTTGTGCAATTGACGCACTAATATATCTTGCTAGCAATACACGACTTAATATATCATTTGTTATGAATTTATTAGCAAAATATAATTCTTTTCTAACTCAAAGATATTAGAATAAAATTAAATATATATTTTGATATCTCTAAGGAACAATAGATATGGGTTTATATTATTCAAATGTATTAAAATCAACTTTAATTAATTATACAGAAGTAGAATATTTATATGATCCCTTCAAGGCTCAATCCCAAACATGTTACTTATTCATATATAGAGGTATGACTATTTCATTACATTTTGTAAAACAAATTATAGTTGTTATTTCTTCTAGCCCTACAAAAATTTTAGCAATTTATGAAATAAGTCGTAAATGTACTGGTTAAGATCTATAACTGAACATATTCAAGAAACGTGTGGCTTGTCTACCTAGAAGAACATTCCAACAATGATATATGAGGATAATATTACTTGCATAGCATAGTTAAATGAATGATACATTAAAGGTGATAGAACAAAACATATTTTACCAAAATTCTTTTTCACTCATGATCTCCAAGAAAAAGGTGATATTAGTGTTTAATAACTTTGTTCAAGCGACAATCTAGCAGATTTGTTCACTAAAGTCCTACTTACTGCGACAATTGAAAAATTGATATAAAAGATCGAAATACTCTATTTTAAATATCTTAAATAATGCAATAATTAGAGGGAGCAAAATACGCACTATACTATTTTTCTTTATCACCGTTTTTCCCACTAAGTTTTTCTTGATAAGATTTTTAACGAGGTAGTAATTCAAAAGTGTATTCTTCAAAATAATTATATACTTTTTTTCCTTTACTCGAATTTTTGCATTAAGATTTTTTCTTTATAAAATTTTAACGAGATATATTCTTGATACAATGGATATTCAAAGGGAGTGTTATGAATATTTTTGTGAATATCCATCTATGTTATCTACATGTAGATTTAGATGTAAATTAGATTCGATCAACATTATGATTTAATCCATCCGTCTAATCTCGTAATATTATCTTCATTTTGTAAATTCTATCTAAATAAGGGGTTATTAGCTTATAAATAGACTCTTCACTTCATTTGTAAATAAACACTTAAATAAGATTTTCTTACTTCCTCTAAATACTTTTTCTTCCTCTAAATGCTTTTTTTTTTATATTTCTCTTATAGTTGTTCTTTCAGTTATATTTCTTAACAATATTTTATTTTTCATTAGGGTATTTAAATGTTTGTTTGGATACAAATCTACATTTAAGGACTTGTTCGAGTATAATAAAAAGTGAAGAGTTTAGTTGAAGAAATTATCATAATATCATGAGTTTTTTTTATTTATTTAAATTTTTTATAGGATAATAAGGTATTCAAATGTTACTCTTTTGAAAAATAAAAAATATTTTTGATTATTCTCTCAACTCAAGGTAAAATAAATAAATAAAAAAAGCTCTTTGACTATTTTACCTTTTTTCTGTTCTTAGCATAAAGTTTTACCTAGGTGTGACCTAAGAATTCTCATTACATGTATGCCATCGATTCCTATCATAAAGTTTAAAGCAAACGAAAAGAGATGCATCCTGAATTAACTTTTTCTTCTTAGAAAAAACAATATTCTTTTCTGACGTTTACAAGAGAGAGCACCTCATGGTCCCATGTGGTCGCCCTTGTACCATGTTCTATATATTACTTATTCCACTGGGGATCAGATCGACTGAGATATATCTCGAGGAATAAAATATCAGAGGGAAAAAGAAAGGTGTGCATAAATTCTGTGGGAATTCCTTATAGACCCATTGGATATGGCAATGCTCTAGGCATTCAAGGAGGCCAATTGCATTGAAGGGGAAAGGAAAAAGAAAAAAGAAAAAAGAATGGGCCAAAAAATTCATGACAAATTGATTAAATGTTTTAGTTTTATCCCCCTATCTGTTGTGTATAAGTTAATATTAATCTATCAGTCCAAGTAGTATATCCAATCTAAACCTTATATATAATAATGTTGGACCAAAGACCAAAGAACTCTAAGATTGAATTTTTAAAGGAAGTTGGTAAAATTCACAACTAAAAATTGACTAAATTAAAACAAAATTTGGAAAAATCAAATATATTAAATGATAATATCCAATAATTATCTAATTATAATAATTTTTAATGTCTTATATATCTAGTAGTCCTATTGATTAAGATTCTTGACATTGCTATTTTTTAAAAGACTTTTCAATTTTCTAATTTATTTATTGCAAGAGTGAAGATGTCTCATTTAATAACAATGTATAAGAAAATAAATACACAATGTATTAAATAACAAAAAATCAAACTTTTTATAAGCTTCGGCTGAAAATTTTCACTTGAAAATATCATTCAAGTGCAATCCTCATGGTGTTAATATCACAAACTCATTACTATTTTTTAAAAAATTAACTTAACAAGACGTGTAGTATTCATATTTATAAATTTTGTAAATTTTTTTTTACTTACTCGATGCAGGATTGAAACAATTTATCTACTTTCTTTGAAACATTTGAGGCCTAATTACGACAAGATTAAAAAAGATTGTTGAGGGATCATTTTCGAGGTAATGTGGACTGTGGAATTGGAATTTGCCCCAAGTGTGCTGAATTTTGGTGATGTGTATGGAAGATTGGCAGCCGATGAATTGAGAGGTCAATCGTCAGTATTATTTGCTATCTATATTCTTATCAATTTGTGCTTTTTTCAATGCAAAAGAAAATATCCAATCCTCATCACATTTGTTTTTTGTGGCCAGAAGATCATCTTCCTTTGAAAGGTCACAATTACATGTCCCTTATTAATATTTCCAGCATATTTGCAATTATTTTTCTTATCCCTTACAACCTTGAATACTAAAATTTTTACAATTTTCACTAAATATAATACTTCTTTCAAATTTTACAATTTTGCATATTAATTAACATCAAAATTACGATATTTATATACACTATCAATACAATCACGATCAATCTTGATTAAGATAAATTTATAATAACTTGTCTTTTTGGGTGTGCTAAAATTTAGGGTAAGTTTTTTTTTCTTTAATAATTGGAGAATAAATATTACATTGGAATAGGGTAATAATATTCAAACTATATATATTTTTTGTTGTACCTAAAAACCCAACTTCATCCCTCTTAAAGCCATGCATTTGACTTTAAATTCGAGCTTTCTTTGTCAGCAGTTAGGAAGAAAACCCAGGCTATAGTTTTCTATTAAATTGCATTTAATGTTGCCTTAATTGCACTCAATTAATTGTTCCACTTGCTCTGGAAGATGTTAATTGATTCATCACTAATATCCACTCATTGTTTTGTGGTAATACGTAGCGCATACTTAATAGAGAAAAGGAGGGAATAAAACACTTGTTTATTGATCTATCACTTACAATCTTCTCAATAAAATTATAAAATTACCTTTAAGTGTGAATAAATGGATTAGTTCTTTAAATTGAGGATATTTTGATAATTTTATTAAATAAAATTAATTAATAACTAAACCTTATGTGAAAACAGAAAATTATACATATAATATAAATTGAGTGAAAAGATATTCACAAAATGTTGATTTAGAAAGAAGTCGGTATCTTACGAAATAAGTTAAAATCATAAAAATAGTAAATGAAAATTTTTATTATTATTATTATTATTTAGCTTTTAAATTGAAATTTGAAACAAATCTGCATTCCAAATTCAAACTCTAAAAAGGCAAAAATAAAAGGTAGGGAGAAGGCAAACGTTTGGAAGTATTCTCCTCTCACTTGAGCAATTTTGAGTTAACATGGTCAAACGTTTTAGGCTCGTTCTTGAAAGTCAACTTTAGAGTTCTGTTAAAAAGTCAAATATTTAATATTGTAAGTAGGAATTTTAAAACATACATATATATATATATATATTACGAATAGTAATGTATTTATCAAAATATTTAACAATATGTTGGTATTTTGAGAAATCTTTAGATTGATTAGTTATTTAAATTTGGTTAATTAATATTTATTACATTTTTTTAAAATTTTAGCAAATTTATTTTATTTTTATTTTAAATTTGTTAATTCATATAAATTCTGAAATCACTTAAAACCGTTCAAACGCGAGAAGTCCCAAATTCGAAATGATTTGAATTGAGACAACTTGAATCTAATATAATCTCAATCGAAAGTACTCTCAATTTGAAATAACTCAAATTTGAACGGAATTAATTGTCAACTTTAATGATATTAGCACAAATGCAAAATGGTGGGATAAAGATGACAAAAATCTTTTGGTGTTCACTGGAGGAAGTTCTCAATCATTTTCACATGATCAAGGGCAAATTTTATTGCTTGAATAAATATATACAAGCATTTTTCCTCATTTCATTTTTCAAAGGCCAATAACAGAGATTCCCTCATCCCTATTAGATAGAAAATAAAGAAGGAAAATTATATGTCAAAATAAAAGCATCACAGCACATCAATCCTCTGCGGTAGGGGAAATCTCAGCCTCATCACATTCAACATAATCATCACCGTTTATCTGATCAAGAACCAGCACCAATCCCATTGCGAAGGCCCCATCAAAGCACGGTTTTAAGGAAAGCAAGAAAACGTCCTTGCCAAGGACCACGTTGGTGGAAGCATCTACTTTGCGTTTGATCTCAGCCACTGACTCCTTGCCTGCATTGAAAATCGTGCAGCTGCGCTGTCCGAATTTTCCTTCGATCTGGTACTCCTCACCTGGATTGTTGAACATTTCTACCGTCATCCCACACCGTCCGATTATCGATGATCTTTTCACACTGAAGATCGGTTTCTGCCCCTCTGATCTTTCGCCTAGAAAGCCTTCCCACCGTTGATGCAAACTTGGCCGCTGGTTTAGGCAAAATGAAACAGTTTTATCAACCCACTGTTTTAACTCAGCAAAAATGGGAAATAAATTTGTTCTCTCTTTTTGTGTTCGTTTCTATAAATGGGAGAATCCAAACACAGACGAGTTGACTCAAAAGTGAGAACCCTCCATGAACGAGTTACGTACCAACATTTTTCTTAAATCACGTGGAAATCAAATCTATAGCCATTAATCCAAATCGGATCATAAAAAAGAAGACCCATTAAAGCAAACCCAATTCCTTAGCCATTTCACTAAACAAAGTTTTCAAACTCAGTAAACTCGTTTAAACATAAAAGCTGGAAAACAAAGAACGAAAAATATGTACCTTTCTTCTTACAGTGAGTAGACATCTTCCGTGAGCATCCATGAGAACGACTTCACCTTTATCACGAGGGTCTGGGCCGTACGAGTCGACTCGGAAGACTAACTGACCTTTGCAATCGTAAACAGTGAACCCATCGTTGGCAAAAAAAAGCGAAGTTTTGAGAACAGTGAGGTGCTTTTCTTCTTCATAGATATAGTCGCCATCCACAACTAAACCTGCTTTCATTTTATTCCCCTGTACTATGAACCCTTCTCTTCTTGTTCTCGTTCAAGTCCAAACTTTGGCTTCTTTAGATTCCAGGGCGTTGGGTTTGGAGCAAAGAAGAAAAAGAAAATGACGACTTTTAGGTGTAATGTGAGGAATGAAGAGAAAAAGTGGACGTTGAGGAAAGGTAAAACGTTGAAGGGAAGATTTATATTGTGTTTCAAAGAAGATGATGCGGTGAGAACGTGGTACTCAGTTGGGACATGTGGATTACATTAATTGTTACAAATATAAAGCATTAAAGCCACTATTTCTCTATTAACTCTAGGTTTGGCACCCCAACAAAGAAGGAATTTGTTCGGAATATGGAAGTCAGAACTCAGATCATGAAAGGGTGTATCGAATACCTATGACTCAGGTTATATATAAAAATTAAATATAATAATAATAATATCATGTTAGTATAAAATAATAATTAATATTGTAATTAATAATAATTTATTAATTATTAATTATAAGAATTTATTTAAATTTTTTTAAATAGTTTAAAATTTTTTTTAGGTTATTGAAAATTATGGGATAAAAATATAATCGTGAGTTTTTATTTAATAATGAAACAGGTAAGGTTTTGGTTTGAGAGAGCATGGTTTTCAAGTTTTGATGGGAAGGGAGGAGACTTCACAAATGAGAAAGGAACAATTAGAGACAAGGACATTGGTACACCAGTTGTGTTCCTTTATCATCTTTATTTTTTATTTTAACTAAAATTTGATTTGGCAAATCTTGTTAATTGTGACTCATCACTCGAACAAGTTACCAGTTATGCAATTTGTCGAAAGCCAAATCTCATAATGATTCTTTTTTAATGATTCACGTGAAAAACTTGATCACTTTTTTTATTTACAACATTCTTTTACTGATGTACTTATGTGACATTGTCTGAGAACTCTATCAAAGCTTCCTTCTATACTAGGTTGTCGGCTAATGCCACTCAATTTAATTGACATTCTTTTTTATATGCACTTTAGTTGATACTTGGTACAAAAGTAAATTGGAGTTTCATCCTACTTAAACTCCACATAGCCTATCCGGTACTTTTTTATTTCTCTTTTTTCAATGCCGACATAATATATATATTTCTTGTTCTCAGAAAAAATTTATTTGATCTAAAAATATTTATGTTAAAATTTTATATAAATATTTAATTTAAAATCAATTGATAATAAGTGGAGAGACTCTTATTATATTTATATGCTTGTGATATTCTTAATTTAATAAATGTGTGATGATCGCCATTTTAATATTCTGGCTCATATGTAGGATAACGGACCTACCACGTGATATGAACCGATGAAAAAATATTCATGGAGGGATAAAAAAATGAAAGCAGTTCCTACTTTGGTATCATGTTAAATTTTTTATTTATATATCAATGATTTTTAATTTTACATGTGCCAATCATCACTTTAATAATTTTTTTTGAAAAGAGAGATTTGCTTTAATAATTTATTTAAAAGAATTTATTTTTGATGCACTTTCAATGATTTAAATGCTACTAGCTTAATTTAAAAATTCTCAAATTATGCCATTAAAGAGATGGTACTAGGTGATTAAGCCATAGTGTATGAAATAACGACACCACATCAAATATAAATCTTGCTAAAATTATTAAAAAACATTCTTTTTTTGTTTTTACTTTTTTGGGTTTGTTTTGTGTATGGACAATGAAAGCATTGCACAAAATTTGTTGCTTATTATTCCTATATTGGAACAGGTATATCTAACTCACGCCACATGGCGAGATAAAGAAGAAGAAAAAGCAGAAGATTCCAACCTTTGTTGTACTTTACTTCGCCATTGATGAGTAATATACGAGCTTTAGAGGTGAAGGGCACTAGATTGAAATCAAGAATAAATCTCAGATTTATGTATTTAATTATGCATCTCCCCTTTCCTTTTCACTTCCACATGCCTGTCCATGACTTTAACTTGTTTTTCGACAAGCTTTTGGGAAAACATATGCTAAAACCCCAAATTAAACCTCCTATTTAAAGAATTTGGATTATTTTATCATATCTTAATAATTAATAATTTCTTAAATTTTACTCGTTAATAAAGTTGTAGATTCACTAATAATATATTGAATCAATGTATACACTAAACCTTAAATGTAAGTTTTGAGTCAAATATTCACTTTGATAATTTTTTGTTTCACACGTTTTATGTGTCGATAACTTCTATTTTACGTATTGATTGACTAAGCAGTAATTCTTTTGTTATTGTAATTTATTTGATACGTTAACGGTTACGTGTTTTTATTATATCATTTGTAAGTATTTTGTTATGAACAGTATCAATTTTTTTCTTTAATAATGAGAAATATTATATTTCTCCAAAAGAAAAATTGGATCGTATAAAACGTGTTACCTTCACGAGAGAGAAGACATTAGTATTAGTCTATCTTTTCCCTTAGCACACCAATGGAGAAAAGAACAAGAGCCAGAGAGCAAGGCAAGAAAGCAACAACAATGATATGATTCGATCAAAAGGAAAAGAAAGAAAGAAAGAAAGAAAGAAAGAAAGAGAAGGGGAAATTATCAATGGAAACAGCTCAATAAAGGTAATCGACATTCTGTCGTGCAGAAGAGCACAATGGCAATGCCTTTTGCATGCGCAAACTTGGCCTTCATTGATATGCCAATGTGTTATATCCTCATAGATACCAAATATAAAGATTAGGACTTATCAATTAGGAGATAAAGACTTGTCCTTGCATGTTTATCAAAATATCATTGTACCTACCAAGACCCTAACATTAACATATGGTTTATATTAATCAACTTAGTAGTGAATATTTGTCCTGTTGCATTCAACTTGTTTATATATCAAGAATATTTTTGGATCGTGTGTTCAAAGAAGCACTTCAATAATTGAGATTTTAATTTTAATTTGAAAATTTCGAATTCAAGTTTAGATATTTGAGGAAAAAAATCGCTTAGCTCAAAATCGGATATTAGAAAAAAGAGAAAGAAAAAGATGTCCTTATATTAGGGTTCCCAATGATCATTTAGATTTTATTTTATTTTGTAGACCCCCTGATTCATTTAGCTTTTTTTTTTTGGATTTGAGATAAGGGGATTCAAACTCTGCTCTTTAAGTAGTAGATCATGCACCAACTAATTAGCTAAATGATTAGGTGCCCACGATTCATTTCGTTTGAATGCAATAAAATTAAACTTTCTTACCTTTATTTTAATATGTTGAACAATATTATATAATTTTCATTATATGTTTTTGATAAATTTTTAAGACAACATTGAATTTAAAATCAATTGATAAAATTGGAGTAACTCATATTATATATATTTATGTGCACATAATATTTCCAACTTAATGAAGGTGAGATTCCTATATCACCATTTTAATCCTCTGTCACATGTAAAAATAACAGACTTTAACAGATGACAACTCAATCACGGAATGAACCCATCATTGAAGAGATAATAAAGGAACAACTCTTATTTTGATACCATGTTGAATTTTTAAATTAAACATTAAATTTAAAATTAATCAATAATAGATAGCGTAATCGTTAATATATTTATATGCTCAAAATATCTTTCACTTAATAGATACAAAATTTTTTATTATCACTCTAATAATTTTTTAATAGTCAACAATTACATGCATTAGACATGGGTACATATTTTCCAACGACTAAGCAACAAAAAATAACACGGGAAAATTAACCATGTTAAACCGAGTGAACCCAGCAATGTTAATCACTGGCCCAACAAATGTGAAACCGGCAAAAAGTTAAGGTGGCTATGCATCAGACATGGGTCCATACTTTCCAACAAAGCCGAAAACATAAAGGATCTATCAATTTTTTACAAAAAATAATGCAGAGCCAATAATGGAAAGTAAGAAGAAATTAAACGACAAAAAGTCATTCAAAGAAATAGAGTCGACCACCGGCATATCAGTGTTTAAACGTTCAACCATATTAATTTCCAGCTTTGAAATTAATATATATATATATATATATATAAATAGTCATTCAAAGAGGTTTGGGTTTAAACCTTAACAAGTGCGCTCATCATCTGTTTAAGAATAAGAGTGTCACGTCAATAGCCTTAACCCACTTCATATGCCATGCCAATATATAGTGCCACATCAGCAACTTAAACCCACTTCATATACCATGTCAATATATGGTGCCATATCAACATTGATGTCAGCATCGTAACCCATTTCATATGCCTTGTTAGTATTTGGTGCCCACTTCATATGTCATATTAGTATATGGTGCCACGTCAGTAGCCTCAACCCATTTCATATGTCACGTCGGTATCATATCAACATTGACTTCAGTATCATAATAGTTAATTTAGATAAAAATTTTTAAAAGAATTAAATTAAAATAATTTTTAAAATCAAGAGATTAAAATATTATTATTTTGAGTAAAGGGATTAAATTAAAAAAAATACCTTAATACAGAGACTTTTCAAGTATTTTTGACTAAACATTAATCAACTAGGTTAATAACTCGAAAAATAGCCTTTTGGTTACCATGTGAATAACCTAGTTGATTCATGATCTCACCATGTCATGGCTGTCATTTAAAAACACTTATAGAGGGCTTTCTTGTAAATTTAACTCAAAAGACAGTAGGCATTCAAGTTATTTACTTTGGTTTAAGATGAAGAAACAAGTAAAGAGCTATGAATTGATGAAAACTGCCATGAATTTATAAGGTTTTATGGTACAAATGATGATCTGATAAGTATACAAATCATGATTATAGGATGCACATATGAGATTGAATCTTAGATAGGGCTTTGAACTGTTCAGTTTGATGTTCCTCTTCTCTTCTTGGATCAAGTCTTTGCATCAACATTTTAATAACTGGTTGCAACTGAGATTGGTTCTATGACACTGGCAGTCGAGGAATGGATTCCAATAAGTTTAGCCCCAGGAACCATCAACTAAGTACATGTGTAAAAGAATGTTGGTTTGAATATGTTGACCCCTTACCTCTAAACTAATCTAGTTTAAATTATTGTTGCACTTTGACAGTCTTTTATCTCATAATTTTCTTTTAATTTTTTTATTAACAATCATATTTATAGAAAGCAAATTTCAATATATCAAACCAAACACATTCTCAGCATGTGTATAGTCTATGCCTAAAAGGGTGAAACGAAAATTTAACAGGCTATTAATAATAGAAAAGACAGTCACGTACGATGGACTAAGAGGCATGGTTTGCTTTATTGGGACAGAATTTCTTTCATTCTTTCGGAGTTTTCACCAAGAATGGCCATCTTCCCATCTTTACTTCAGCTTTTTGGAGATTTTGAGTGATCACTTTGTTATTTTATGACGCACCGAAACCCCACCATTCTTGACTTTGGTGAAGGGTC
>NW_018397274.1:1260848-1261844 GCF_002168275.2 Theobroma umbraticum
AAGTCTTTAAGAACACTCGAGTGGTTAGATGGAATTTTCAGATTCAAATCCTGACATGGTCGAAATCCTATCTGTGTAAAAAGAAAACAATAATTTTGTAAGAACCCTATGTGAGATACCTGCCTTGTGGCCTATGACAAGTACAATAAGCCATTTTTTAAGTACTTGGATACAATTTCAAGTCACTTAAGGAAGATTATTTGCTGTTATGAATGGCTAGATGAAAAGATTATTTGCTTTTAATTTCCTAATCTAATGAGAGTCTGCTATGTATTTATCCACAGATAAAAGTTAGATGCTGTTGACTTAATAGAAATTAATCTGAATCAGGTTTCCAGGGTATTGTTACTTTATCGTTGAGCCCCACACTGTGTATCACATGAGGAAAAAGTAGGGGAAAAAGAAAAGAAAAGAGGAAGAAAAGCACTCAAATCCTTTTAATATTTATGAAAATCATTGATGACCTGCGCATAACCTCAATACAATTATTTTTTTTATGAGAGTAATGGCAATTTAATTTGTTTATATGTTATCGGTAACACAAAATTACATTTGTTTCATGTTCGTATCACTTCTCTTTATCTATTTCTCTTCCCTACCCCACTTAAAATTTTACTTTCTTTTGTTTTAACACTGAATTTTCCAGCTGTAGGTCCAGCTAAGAAAGTTATTGAAGGCGACTTTGAGAAAATAATGAAGACTGCAAACGCATGAAATGATTCAACATACAATGTATTGTCACTTTTCTTTTCTCTTCTGTTGTTCATTTCTCTACTATTTCTTCTGCTCAAAACCAAAGAAGCTACTAATGGATTTTCGCCATTTCTCTGACAATATTTGTAATCTGCAATCCTTCTTAGTCTTTGGGGAGGTGTTGAGAAAAATGATAATCTGAGAAGTGAGTCAGATAATTGTGAATAGGGTGTTTTTTGGACTTCAATCTTTGCTATCGTCCTGTGTATCTTGTGAATATTATGAAGGGAGAAAGAGCAGTGC
>NW_018397274.1:1262311-1262445 GCF_002168275.2 Theobroma umbraticum
TGAAAAACAGGATTCTTGGTGATAGCAATAGCTGATTTGTTGTCAACCAATAATACAGTAGGAAATTTTTGAGGAAAATACATATCAGTGAGCATTTTTCTCAACCAAATAGCTTGGTTGGAAGTTGCAGCAGC
>NW_018397274.1:1262545-1263040 GCF_002168275.2 Theobroma umbraticum
CGGTTTTCGACGATCGAGTGTGTGGTGCAAGTGAAAAGACACACACCCAACACACTTTGCCCTTTTCCTCTGGCATATTAAGCCACTTTCCGACCATATCAAGATAACTTTTAAATTTGTGGTCGTCAACTTTCTAGGTCCTACTCTTTGGTTTCATACACCTTTTAGTTAAAGACTAGAAGACATGACAATTAATTCCATTAAGTTTATAAATATGGGTTTAACTTATTTTCACATAATTACTAGTTGTAATTAATTTAATTATTTTATTTGTTTAGAAAAAAGGATTTGAATTAAACAATGGGATATATGTACTTAATCACTGAACCAAATGTTAAAGTATAATAATTAATATTATTTGTAAATCGAATAGGTTATGTTTGGTAATTTTCTATTAGATGGTTTGTAAAATAGGATTTGATCTTGTAATTTACAATTAAGAGGATGTGGTCATATTTTAATCAAGTTAATTCCAGCCATCAAAAAGACAAAAAA
>NW_018397274.1:1263050-1294260 GCF_002168275.2 Theobroma umbraticum
ACAAAAAAAAAAAAAAAAGAAGGAAAGAAACAGCTTTTCTTTCTTGCACCATTAATATGAGTTACATCCCCAAATTAATATGCTCTACTTTGCATGCACTCATCAACCATTTTTTTTAATTGAAGTATATTAATCACCTTAAAATTATATCAAGTATCTTCAGAAAAACATTTATTTGATGATAATACTTGGAATAATAATGGTTGTAATTTTACCCCCTAAGGTTCATCATCAAAAGGTAAGAGGCTATCTAAAAACTCGGCAGGGGTAGTGTAGTGCAAGCAAGCTCTATTAGTTGATATTTTTATTATTTGTAATTAATTATTATTTTTTAAGAAAATAAATATAAAAAATATTAATCAAACATAGTTTCAATAAATAAAATGAGTAGATAATCCAATTGGTAGAGATATCTAAGATTTAAAATAATTAAAAATTTATATTTTATAATTAAAATTTAATAAAAATATTATATTTATTAATAAAATAAGTTAAGGAAACCCAACAAAATTCATATCCGACATAAAAAGAGCTATGTCCACCTCGGGCCAGGACACCACTGCATTCCGATCCCCTTTTACGAGGAAAGGAAATGAAATAATAATAAAAAAAAGCTTTTTACCACATTAATTAATTATTTCAAGAAAAATAATGAAAAAAATTCGGAATAATATTTTAAAAAAATAACTAAATTATAAAAAAGATTTAAATAAGTTTTTAGATTTTTATTACTTTCAATTAAGTACTTATATTTTTATTTTGAACTAAATATATTTTTATATTTTTATTTTAAGTCAAATAAATTTTTATAATTAATGATTAATTTAATCAAATTGTTATTTATTATTTTATATCATGTGACATTGATGTGACATACTAACATATCATAATTATTCATGATATATTATATTGACATATTATAATTGATGATGACGTAACATGTTAATATGACATGATAATATGATTATATGATATTTTTTATCTTTCATATTAACATCATGTCAATAGTACATGAATATAATAAAATTATTATTTCAATTAACTCAATCACATATTTATTTACATATGTTAAATAAATACAATATAAACTAGCTCAATCAAATAATTTTGTAAAAAATTATTTTTTATTTATATTCACATAAACAATAGCCTTTGAGGATCTCTTTGAAAAGCACCATATTTATTTATCCTGACCCATTTTTCATTTGGTCTTGTCCACTTGTCCTTGTGTTTACTCTTCTATATTTATCTTCCTTCCTTTATTATTTCCGCCTTATTTGTACCGTAGCTCCTTTGGATTCTCTTATTGTTGTCATCACGCCTGGACTCTTGCTGTTCACACTAACTTCGTTCCTAGTATTAAAAATGTTCCAACGTGTAAAAGCAATGGCTAGAGATAACTTTACTTTGTGCTCCCCAGTCAAATTCTTCCTATCCGGAACCTCTAGCAGCCGTCTATCAAAGGTTGTTGCCACCCTATGATTCACTTTGTCGCATAATTTATTTCTAAATTGTTGGCATATTTTTAAAATAAAAAATTATATTTTTAATTAAAAAATTATCTTTTTATATTGTGTTTTATAAAATAAATTATTATTCTTTCATAAGATAATTATTGAAATAATATTTTTATTCAAAAATTATGTTTCGTAAAATGTAAAGATGTCTTTTAGATAAAGAGATACATTGATGAAAGAGTTGTGTCTTTGAGATGAGATACTTGCAAGTCTATATAAATGATTTGTTACCAACTATTTTAATACACTAAAAACAAATACAACAAGAGCAGAAACATTAAAGAGATAGAAGTGTTATGCTCCGAAAATAAATATAAACACTTAAGTTCTTATCATCTATTAAAAAAATCTAAATGCGAAATCTCATCTTAACTAAGAGGATAAATTCAGAAATCTTTTGATGAGCATGTAGATTACACATTTTGAATATCAAATTTAGTTTTAATCTTTAAAAGAATTCATTTATACTTTTGATTGTTTGCCACTTTTAAAGCAAAAAATTTTTTAAATTTGAAAAGGGTCAAAATATATGATTTTTATAGAACAATCTCTTTGAAATAAAAAATGATGATAATGATTGTTCTATAACAATCTTTTCTTTTGGAGGGTTCTATAAAAATCACACAATTTTCTAAGTCTTCTTCAAAAGTGGCAAACAACCAAAAGTGTAAATGAATTCTTTTGAAAGTTAAAACTAAGTTGGATGTTCAAAATATGTAATCTATGTGCTCATCTAAGGATTTCCTAACTTATCCTCCTACTCAATGTGAGATTTTACATCAAATTCTTAATTTACTTACTACAGAAAGTAGGCTTTAAGGTCAAATAATTTTACAAATCTTCGGGTGTATCTAGCAGTCTATCCTTGTAAAGTGCAAGAAAGGTTAGGCGTTAGCTTTATTGTTTCTCAATTTGCACTATTCCTCTTTGCATACCCAGTGGTGGGACTAAAATAAGGTTTAAAGACTTTCCTTGAAGTTAGGTTTACTGGTTCCTTGAATTCCATCTAAATCCTATTTGCACCAACAATTTTAAGACTTATCTTTTATGTTATTGAAATTTAAAATAACTTCACTAAAAGAGATGGCTATTAACATAGTCAAGCCAGATTGCTTTAAAGAAGAATCTATTAACGACAATCATTTGTGGCAAAATGGGGTTTCATCTGATTATAAGATAAGTTTTCTTTCTTCACTTTATACGAATGATATTTTATGTAATATGCATAGTAAAGCTATTAAATATGAATAAAGTTATTGTGGTGTCTTTTATAATTGATAAACTTTCCCCTCTCATGGAAAGACATTAAAACACTTTTAAAATATAAGAAATAATAAATGTCTCTTGAGGACCTTGGTAATCATCTTTGAATGGAAGAAAATTCTTACAAACAAGAAGAAGTCTAGCAAGATGAAAGAAAAGGATTCTAATGGAAAGAATTAATCTTGAGACTTCCAAGGTTCATGTAATGGAACACAAACCATCAAGTAAGTCGGTTTCGTACAATAAAAGAAAAAATTTTATTGATATGAATGACAAAAGTCACAAGATCAAAAGAAACGAAAAGGATTCATGTTTCCATTGTAACAAACTTGGACACTTCAAAGTGAAATATAAACTTTCAAAATACAAAACACAAGATGTGAACAACAATAAGTTTGTTGTTATGATTTCCAAAGTCAATATTCTCCAAGATGATGGAGAATGGTGGATTGACGTTGGTCTAACTAAACATGTATGTAAGGACAAGAGTTTCTTCAAGTCTTTAGAAGCGATTAATGATGAAACTATGTCATATGTGGGAAATTCCTCCACTATAAAAGTGAAAGGAAAAGGCACCATAGAACTCATATTTATTTTTGAAAAAGTACTTGGTACTAAAAAATATCTATTATATACTGAAAGTTAGAAAGAACCTTGTGTCAAGTAACTTGTAGAATAAATATGATTTTAAATTAGCATTTGACGTGGATAAGTTCATTCTTACAAAAGGTGGACAATATGTGTGAAGTGGATACTTAAGTGAAGACTTGTTCAAGCTTATTATTAATAAGAATGTTACTAGTTCTACTTACATTGATGTCTCATTTAATGTTCATGATACTAAAGTAGCATTTTCTAATCTATGGCATAATAGATTACGTCATGTCCATTATAGAAGAATGCATAATATGGCTAAATTAGAGTTAATAGCTAATATTGATGAAAATAATGATATGTGCAAGACACGCATGGTTACTGAAATCATTAGAAGTTCATTTCCTAAGGTAAAAAAAAAAAAACTCCAAATTGCTTGCATTAATACATTTCGATGTTTATGACATGCATAGTACTCCATCTATTGGTGAAAAGAAATACTTTATAACATTTATAAATTACTTCTCTTGATATTGCTATGTTTACATATTACATGCTATAAATATGAAAAAATAAAAAAGTTTAGAATGTATGAAAATAAAATTGAATTGTATAATGAATTGCTTATCCAATGCTTACGAAGTGATAGAAGAGGTAAATATTCTGATTCCAAGTATTTTGAGTCCACTGGTATCACTCATGAGATTATCGCTCCATATGCACTAGAACAAAATGATGTAGTGGAATATAAGAGTTGAGTTCGTATGAAAATAGTCAAATGCTTTACTTTCTAATTTGGGTTTAGAAAAAAGATTTTAGATTTGTTATATACTAAATAGAATCTCAAACTAAAAGAGTAAAATTAGTCCTCGTGAGATATCGAAAGGAAGAAGCTAAACCTTAATTGTTTAAGATTTTGAAGATGTAGAGCCATAATCAACGTTCTAAAACCAAAGAACAAAAATTGGATGAAAAAGAAATTGAATGCATATTCATAAGATATGTTAAACATTGTAAAGCATATCGTTTGATGGTTATAGAACCCAATAATTCATATTCCATTAATACGGTTATAGAATCAAGAGACACTATCTTTAATGAAATAAGGTTCAATTCAATTCCAAGATCCAAAAACTAGTAATGGAGAGTAATAAACTTTCAAAAAATAGTGAAAAAACTATTGAACTTCGAAGAAGCAAAAGAGTTAGAAAAGCAAAGACATATGGATTCGATTTCCTCATGTACTTGGTAAAAAGTACAAGAGAAAAAACATGTAAATACTTATCTTATTGCTTTAATGTAGAAGGTGAAAGTAATCTTAAAACTTATGAAGAGACAATAAGGTCTCAAGATGCTTTCTTTTAGAGAGAAAAAAAAAAGATCGAAAGAAGTAAATTACAATATAAAAGAAAGCAAGAAATCCTCTCGCTTAAACCCACCAATTACCATTGAAAATTAAGAAACCAGATCATATAAATCAAATACTTGCCAAACACTTTAATTACAGAACGTGATAACAAACAAGACAACCACACAAGACAGGAGAAATACAAAATAACAATACCAGAAACCCAAGACAGAAGTAAATAATAAATAACACTGACGAAAATAAAAGGAAAACATCAAGGGGTATGGCTGCAACTTCCCATTGTAGATCTTTCCAGCATTCTTCCTTGCCACTTTTGTTTTTGACATGCATGCAGCTATCATCAAACAAACAGATCAGGTTATCATTTTTCTCAGCATGGACCTGCCCAAGCCTAAAGAATAAGAAGACATGTGGATTATAATTATTAGAGAATTGAAGAAATGTCATTAGTACATCATTAGTAGTTCTATAGTTAGTCCCAAAAATAGCATGTAAGCCGTAACCATGATTTTGATGGTTACTAAGTCATTCCAAGTTGCCATACCAAGTGAATCGAGATTGCAAGCCAAAATTTTGAATATTCATCAATTCAAAAGGTGTCCTTTTCTTCTATAACATAAGACATATCAGAAATTGCAATTCATGTCAGATAGTCTTGCATGATAATTAAAGAGGATTAGCCTTAAACAGTAGATCAGCTGTATAACACTAATGTATCAATTATTCAGTATTAAAGTTCAGTATAAAGAGCATTATTAGTCTCCTATGTCAATTATGTACAACAGAGCAGGCAAAACTTTCATAAATCCTAGCTCCAAAGTGTGTTTTCCTAGGTAGTTTAAAACTATGTTTCATTCCTTCTCCAAAAGGCTACTCACAACGTCAGAATATAAGAATCTTCATGATTAACTTTTTGCCTGGAAAGAGCAGAGCATGAAAGAAAACAATTCTCCGTAGAATTAGTTATAGAGAGGTTATTCATTCATATCATGCCCCAGAAGATCCCCCAACTCCTTAGGTAGTATCCAAAATTACCTTTCCTGGAGCTACCAAGTATCTTATATTGGCCAGCAAGTCCACAAATCTGTTCTCTTCCTAGTATGCCTCACCTCAATAAATCCAACTTCTGCTATCAGACACCCATAATTTTCTAAAACTTGCTCTAACTAAACAACATTCCCCACCCCATCGCTCGCAAAATCAGGCAGTCTTGGTACCTAGCTCCACATACACAAGCAACATACCTAGAGCACACACCAGCAGCAAGCCCTCCTTCGGCACTCACACCTCTGCCAACAGGCTGCTAGTCACACCATCATTATCCATGATGGATTTGAATTACCTTAGTTGACAGTGTCAAAATTAAACCTCCAACACTAGCTGGCCCTAGACCATTTTTCCCTGCGCCACCAGTATTTAACTTAAATAAATTCTCGGGAGATGGCAAGCATGAAATCTAATGAACCTGGTCATCACTCTCATTTTTGGGAACACTTACCAATCCTTGCCTTCAAAAGATACAGAAGGATGGGTGACAAAGATTGAAGTACAAAAAACATCCCACACCACAATTAACTTACTGGTAAAGTCATATTTCAGGCAATCCTAAAAGGTCAGAGAAGCAACAGAACAGAACACGTTTCCCAGAACAGACTCCCTCAAAATTTCTGCAGCTCATTAGCATCCTCTTTAAGTATATGGTTAAATCTTCAACCCCCTCCCTATGAAGTGAACTTGACAAATCAAGGACATATTCCTTCTACACTTCTCTTAATTGGTTCTCACTGATCACACTCTTCTGCATGTATCAGAAAATAAAAAAGCCAAAGTATTTAATAAAACATTTTTGACAGAGGCTCAAATTATTCAACATGAAGCTTCATTTACAAACTCTGCCACCCTCTCATCCTAATTTACAACAGCTTCCTCATTCACCGTCTTTATCAGTAGGCCCTGTTGCACACCCATCAATCTCACCAAGCAGAAAACCCAAAGATAGGAGGCCTTGATAATTAGAGAATCTGTTCTACCTTGGTTCTTTAAAAAATTTTCCATTTTTATTAGTTCAATATGTATCTTCTAGCAGACAACGCAAATGTGAAAATTTTCAACCTTCATTCTAGTTGTTAAGTAGTATTAAAGATTGTTTAAACTTTAATACTTAGTGAAGGAAAAGAGTAAAAAGTAGAAGAAAATAATTCTTTTGTAAGAGGAATATGATAGTTGATGAATAAATAAGTCAATATATCAAAACACAGCCCAAAAATGGCAAGCAATTTCACAGTAGAAAGAAAGGAACATTGCAAGAATTGACTATAAAAAAGAGTGAAGAAATTCTGATATTGCAAGATAATGCGTAATAAAAGAGAAAATTAAAAGGAACATTATCTTCTAAATATCACACACCTTTGCATTCTTTACGATTTCTGCATTTCATCATTGAAGAGACTTAAAAGAGGGTAAAAAAGCATTTTGAGTGGTATCATCCATCCATCTAACCTCTTTCCACCACTCTTCATTTTGATGATTTGATTTCTGCAGTTCTGGGCAGCGAATTACTGTGATTTCTCTCAAACATGGGAAGGGTATGGCTCCCCAGTATATGCTCTTCAGTATTGGTAGTTCTTCCAAATGAAGCGTCCGGAGCTTTGCATATGGAGGCAGGTATGGACTTTCAAGCATATCTGCACATTCACCCAATTTTCCTTCACTCATTATTTCCTCCATATTTGTGCAATACCCTACCGATAAAGACCGTAGATGTGGAGCAAAAATAAGCCAGGTCATGTCCCTCAATTTTGGGCATCTGTAAATAGAAACCGTGCTCAGTGTGGGAAAGCAACGAATATTAGTTGAAAATCCTCCTTCCTGTTCCCTTTCTATTGACTTCAGCACCATCATCTCTTGCAAATGGTCACATTTGTGAACATCTAGTCTCTCTAGATGCTCCATATTTGCTAAAGCTAAAACATTCAATGACTTTGACTCTCTAAAATCACTAAGAAGTAACTCTTCAGTGCAGCCTAGTATGGTTTGGATGCTCAACAATCTTTCAAGAGCTGAAACACTTTTTACTTCTATACTCAGCAGATTCAAATGATGCAAACACCCCAATTCCTCTAATAGACCTTCATTACCATCCTTCTGCAGGAGATTGTCTTCTTCCATGTCATCTGAATAATAAGCAACACATAAAACCATTCTAAATACTTGCAGGCTTGGAAAACTGGATATCAATCCTCGTGGGATTCTTTTGAGATTCAACATGCTACTCAAGTTCAAATGTTTTAAAGTTTTTGAACTCTTGAGCTCAATTGGCAACTCTGTTATACCTGTCCTTGATAGATCAAGCAATTCAAGAGAAACCAATTTTGAAATTCCCTCTGGCAATTTTCTTAAACCCCTATTGTCTGACAAGTTCAGAACTCTGAGAGTAGACATAAATTGGAAGAAGTCATTCCCAATTACCTGCAAATAATTTTTGTTGAGAAATAAAGTTTGAAGAGTAGGGCATGTTGGTGTTGATGATAGTTCTTTAATTCCATTTTGCATCAAGGAAATTCTTCTTACACCTTTCCATGTTTCAACCTCTGGCGCAGCCTCTAATCCAACACCTGCTCGAACAAAAAATCTCTTTTCGCTTGCTTCATACTGGTATGCTATCCATAATGCCATGTCACGGATTACATCATGCATCTTCACAAATTTTTCTCCGTCTTCGTTTAATAAACAAGCATCAACAAGAACACCAATAATGTAGTATCCTCGCATTCGAGCACTGCTTATGCTATCAGATTCATCCAAAAGCCCCTCACAAAACCAATAATCTATTAATGTTGCTTTGGAAATAGCATAATCTTGAGGATACAGACTACAATACAAGAGGCAAGACCTCAATGAGTCGGAAGGCAAGCTGTCATAACTGAATTTTAAAAGAGGAAACGGCCCTTCTCCCAATCTTGCAAATTTATGCGGAGATCTCCTTAATACCTCAAGTGCGTATCTCCATTCCTCGGGTGACTTCTTGCAAGCCATGGCTCGACCAATTGTAATTAGTGCAAGAGGCAGCCCACCACACCCTGCAGCCACCTCTTTAGCCAGCATTCGAATTAATGGATGGCTATCGAGGGTTTCTTCTCCAACCTTCTCTTGAAACAATTTCCAAGCTTGATCCATTGCTAAGCACTCCACTTTGATATTCTTTTGAGCATTCATCTTCTTACATACATCTAAACGACGAGTCGTAAAAACTACTTTTGATCCATTTTCTTCCGTCGGCAAAGGTATCCCTATTTTGATCAAATCCAACCGTTCCCATAAATCATCTAACAATAACACAAACTTCTTTCCTCTCAGAACTCCGAAGATATCTACAGCTTTCTCGTCAAAATGTTTATACTCCCATGAGTGCTCACTTGAAAGGCCTATCCTTTCACCAATTTGTTTCTGAACCTTTTCGACGGAGTGATCGGCAGATACCCACACCCAAATTACAACATCATAACCAATCGTGTAGACCCTGTTGTTAATTTGTTTCAAGATTGTGGTTTTACCTATGCCACCCATCCCATATAAACCAATAATTCCTACTTCTGTTGCTTCAAGTAAGTTCCAGATCTCAAACAATGTTGATTCCAAGCCCACTGTGGGCTTAGATCTTATTGAAGATACAGGTTGATTAAAGGCCACCGCATCAAAAACTGCTTCACTCTTTAGATCAACTACTTGTTCAAGTTTTGCAGCCACTTGTTGACCAAACTTGTTGCTAGACCTGCAATTCTTGGAAAAGTAGCCTGCAAAGCACAGCTTTTGAACTTCTTGAGGACCATCTTTGATCAATTCCTCAGCTTCTGCTACAGTAGTTTCTGCCTTTGAAAGCCAGAGTTGAACTTCGTCGAGCACCTTTCCTCCTTGACTTTCATCAAGTTCAACCCTGCGCTCGACATCATGATTTAAACTTCTCAATTCCTGCAACGCAGCACTTAGAGCTATTAGATTCTCTTCAAGCTTCCATGTATAATTACCTTGTCCAGCACTGCAGTCCCAGCTACGAGAGACTGTGGGCTCTGCCGAGGCTGAGGTTGAGCACAAATTGCCCATGTTTTTATAAACAAAGAAGAAAAGAAGACTGCAATTTTGAGACAGGAATCATGAGAGATCATGCGGGAGATGGGTATTCATTGGAAACTGTTTAAGGGCAAAGGCAGTTTATGCAAATTTTGTGAGCTTACGAGATTTATCGAATATTTTGTTTATAAATTATTAAACAAATAAAAATTTTATTTTTAAACTCAAATCATATCTTATTCTTCATTAACGTAAAATTTACGACAATTACACCTGGATTGCCTTCACGCGCTTCTGATGCGTGCCAAGGATCACGCCATGCAACCAAAATTTCCCTTAGCTTTGATTCTAACTTGCGGAAGAAAAAGACACTGTACGTATTGTTACCCATGGACTACCGTATACGTATTCATCATCACATTACAAATTTTGTTATCTAAATGGTATCAAACTTTATTCTTATTTTTACAATTTTTTACTATCAAATCACTTAATTTATTAGTGTTTTGTATATCATAAAAATATTTTTATTATTTAAAGATTTAAAACCTATTCCGTCAATTTTTTTTATATAAAAAAAAAAACCTGTTACCTGTTAGGAGGTCTACTGAAATGCTCCGAAATGGAGCGCATAGCACACTTCCATTGGATTAAGGTGGCGTTTAGTACTTTACAATACAATGTGATTGTAGAGAAGATAACATTACAGTGTTTGGTATATAAGTAATGTAATGATTAAAATGCAGAGAAGATAACATTGCAGTGTTTGTTTTACTACTTTACAAGAAATGTAATGTTAATTTTCAAAACTACCCTTATATATTAAAATACAAGTTTAACATGTATTTTTTTATGGTAAATTCTGCAGTAAAGTTCAACTGGCTTTTAAGGCAGGATGGGTTTATGTACAACAATTATTACATATTATCAAAATATTCTATATCATCTTAATAACTTCCCTTATCTTATTAATGAGTTGTGTGTTTTTTTAGAGGAAACTAGTGATTTACGAAAGCAGACTCTGGAAGGGATGACAACAAATGTTGTACCTGCAACAAAAGTTGAACCAAAGAAGAACCTGCCCAATCTGGTGACTGTGGCAGCACCATCCAAACCAACTTACAGGTTTTCCTTGTGATATTTGGACAACTTACGGAGCAGAAGTTGTGGGATACAATAATCATTAACACATGATATTTGTTTCCACTGAGATTGCTTGATGAAGGGGGAGTGTTGTTTGGTGAATGGGGACAATGCTGCAGCGCCACACTCCCAGCGTTGCAACGTTGATGCTACTGCTTGGTGCATGGGACAGCGCTGCAAATGAAGAAGAAGTTGCAGACCCTAAACCCCCAAAACGATAATGAATAATGTTTGAAAGGTATTGTGAGTAATTTTTTTAAAAGATGGGTAAAATTATCCTTAAAGACATTATAGGGTGCAGTGTAATGTGATTGCATTGGTTTTGGATTGCAATCACATTACATCCCTTGACTGCAATGTGATTGCATTGCAATCTTACATTACAGTGTTCTGTTACAAAACAAACACTGCATTGTAATTTAATAAGCCACATTACAGGGAATGTGCTTTACATCCCTGATACCAAACGGCAAGTGTTTGTTAACATTCGCAGTCTTGTCACCCACTTACCCTTTTTTTTAATTAATTTTTATTATTTTAGGTGCTTATTTGCCTTTAATTTACTTGTCTTTGTTTCTAATAAATTGACGCATATAACAATTAACGCTTAGTGTTTTTGTCAAAACAGTTAATTCGATATGTATAGATTATTTATACATAAAATTTTATCCAGGAAAATATGTTCACGAAGCATATATTAAAATTTAGCATCCTTGATATGCTCATGAAGTATATAGCAAAATTTAAGATAAAATATTTAAATACTTTTAAGTTTTGATCAAAATTATACAAACGTCTATGAGATTGATAAATAAACACTCAATCTCAAAAGACTTTTTAGTACAAAATACATAAGTCTAACGATTAGTCAACTTGATGTGATAATATTTTTTTGGATAATTTTCCCCTCCAACATGTCAAAAATTACAATATTATATAAATATTTATTTTTTATTTTTAAATTTTTTTCTTTCTTTGAAAAAAATGTTGCCTTTTTCTCCCATTTGATCCACTCGGAACTAGCATGCTCGCTACTAAGGGAGCTTTCACACTCCCCTAGATCCCTTCGAAAAATGCCAAATCTAATGCTCAAGCTCAAGCCAGATCTGAAGCTACAAATTGTGTCAAATCAGGAGTTTTAGATTGCACCAGATCTGGCACTTCTCAACATGGAAGAGTGCCAAATCTGGCCATGGGATGATCGACATGCACGAGGGAGTGCCGCCAACTGGTCAATGTTTGAAAAAGAGAAAAGTTTACAGAAAGAGGAAAAGATATTTTAGTCTTTTCATTTTTTCTATTAATGGTGTTAAGACTTTTAAGGCAGAATGTCTATTTCTAAAACTAATGAACATCAGTATAATTTTGATTAAAATTTAAGAATATTTGAATATTTTGCCTTAAAATTTAGCATTTAGCTAATTTGAGAACAATTGTTTTTTCTCTTTAATTTATTAAAATAGTTAGGATGTTGAAGACAATATATTTTTATTAAATTATTCGAACTATTCTATTTGAAAACAAACTCTGTCATCAATACTGTACTGAAAAAATTAATTAAATCAAGTCAGATGAAAAAGTTAAAAAAGAAAGCAAAGAAAGAAAAGAAGCTATCAAGCACTAGAATAGAAAGTTAATCTCCTTAGTGTCTATTTGGTTTAACTTATTTTTAGTTTATATATTTCTTAAAAGTAAAAATTAGACTAAATACTATTTTGTGAGAAATTTTTTTAAAAAAAATTGTAACTTTTTTTTAAAGAGTAAATTTTTTTTAAAAAAAAAGCTTAAAAAAAACTCCAAATATGACCTTTCTCTTTTCTTTTTTTTTTTTTGCAAAAAAACCATGCCAACTTTTTAATAGAGTTATTTTTTTTCCAAAAGATCCTCTTTTAAAAAATACTCCTTCCTCTCTCCTTTCCCCTTTTCTGAAATTTGATTCCTTTTTTATTCCTCTTTTAGGGTTTTTTTTGTTCTTATAAAAATTAAGGGAAA
Organism: Theobroma umbraticum; assembly: GCF_002168275.2. Classification (NCBI taxonomy): domain Eukaryota; kingdom Viridiplantae; phylum Streptophyta; class Magnoliopsida; order Malvales; family Malvaceae; genus Theobroma; species Theobroma umbraticum. The sequence goes on from NW_018397274.1 coordinate 1,275,996, forward strand.
AGAATACCTACAATTCAAAACTGCATCTAGGTATTATTTTTTCTTGCTCTCACTGTTTTGTTTTTCATTTTGTTTTCTATTGTTCTTTTTTTTTAGCTTTGAAAACTTTCTTTATTGTTTGATATTTCTCAGTTTATTATTTGATATGACAATTTTGTGATGTTTATTTGTTCTTAACTTCTTTCTAATGTATATAATATTTATTAATTATGATTGAAATAATTAGTCAAATAAGTTAATGGTTGTTGAGATACATTAGATGAAAATTGAGAAGTTAATATTTGTACTCGTTAGTACTAACTCAGTTTTAAAGAATTTTTTTCTTTTAGGTATAGCAATAGGCGGCATTATAAGAAAATTGAAATAGACTTTAATTCCTTTGGCAATAAGAATTACAAAATCCCTAAAATTTTTAGTAGTAAATTTCACATTTGAGTTGACAGTACCCAGTAGATGATGTGGCACTTCTAGACAAAATAAATAACCCATTAAGAAAATCAACAAAATTTGTCTAAAATAATGGAAAAAAATTTAAAAGCCAAAACCTTTTTGTTCATGGAGGAAAATTTTGTTGGTGACAACATCAAGACTTTGATAGACTTGCATGAAATTAGCGTTGGTGATTTCAGTAAGAAATGGGTTCCCAAATCAATAGCTAAAGTGCTTTTCCTAACCTAGTTGGACCTATTATTATAACCACCTTAGGCTTCCCTTATTCTTTTTTGGGTTCTGTTCCTTGTATGTAACATCAGTTTTGTGCAACTCCAAAAATTATAAATGTCAAGCCAATTTTTAAAAAATGACAACAAATTTTTTTTATATATTTTTCTTTTATCTTTCAGCAATTCATGATATTATAGGAAAAACTATATTTTTTTCACACTCATATTTTTTTATTTGGTTCAATTTTTTTTCTTGATTTGTTAGATACCCTTTATAATAATTTTAATCAAAATTAGAGTTTATATAAGTTGTTTTGCCAAACAACTTATCTATAAACAAGAGTTTATAAAAAGTAAATTTACCAAATAACTTTAACTTAATTTTAAAAGTTATTATTTTTTATAAGAGCTTTATAATAGTTTTTAAGTTAAAAAAATACCAAGCCAAATATGCTCTTAATCTGAATCATGCGGCTGCAAATAAAGAAAGTAGCTTTTGTCTCCCTCTTTCAATGTTTCTTATAAGAAGAGGAGTAGCTATCATCAAATCACCAAGATCTGGTCAGATTCCTTTCGTTTATAGCACTTACTAAAGAGTTTGCTCAACGTAAAAAAAATAAAACTGAGACACTTAATTGTAGGGGTCATTGAAGTTTAATAAAATTGATTATGCATCTATTATTGGTCCAGAATATTTTATTTTTGCCATACATGTAACAGAGACTATGACTAATACAAACACATTTTTAGGTGTTTGTTTTAATCCATACAAAGACTTTAAAAGCTTACTCACATTCTTTTCTTTCTCAGTTGACAATATTGTACCTTAATGTATATCAAAATGTCAAATAACACATCAAGGTATATATTCACATAAGTATCATTGTGTCTTTGTTGCACAATAGGAATGTAATATCAAAGATATTGAATATTTATTTTGCATCGTTATATGTTCAATGATAAAATAGAAATGCATTATATACCAAGATGTTATATGTACATATTGACACCATTGTACCTTCATGTATGATAAGAGTGTCATATACCCACACCTTGTATCTTTCATCATGCGAACCTTGATGGTATATTGTCATTATTATACTTTAATGTATAATAAGAATGCTACATACCTTCTTATTAGATGGACCTTGATGGTTTGTCTTTTATCACAACTCAATATGCTTTATTTTAGGATCTTTATCCTTTTCATCTTGTTTGTGACTTCATCTTGGTTGCAACAATCTTCTTCCATTTAAAGATGATTACTAAAATCCTTGAGAGGCATCTACTCTTTCTTATATTTTAGAAATTTCTTATTGTCTTTCCATGAGAGGAAGTTTGTTAAACACAAAAATAACCTCATGCATATCAAGATTATATATGAATATAACAAAATCTTTTTTTTTTTAAAACCAACATATGTTTTTCATGCATATCACATATAATATCATGCATATCTAATAAGGAAAGAAAACTTACCTTGTAATCCGATGAGGAATCATTTTACCATTTTCCTTATCAACATCAACTCTGTCCAATTTCACAAAAATTAGAAGCCAATTCCTTTAGTGTTTAACTTGCAGTAGTCACTGTTAAAACTAAATAAAACCTTAAGATTATTGAAATATAGAATTGAAAAATCAAGAAATGGTTTAAAGGTATATAACAATGTAAGTTTCCTTAAGATTTTATTTTCCCCCATTTATAGTGTGTAAAAGAGTTATTGATATATAAACCTCAAAGATAAAACAAAGACTAGTGATTGACTATGTTTTGCATTGACAAAATCGATTCATTGAGTATCCACCGGTGTATGACAAGATTACTTAACTTTTATAAGATTTCTTTACAGCAAAAGGATATAAAAGAAATCTAGACAATATTGGGAATTAAAGAAAGATTGTTGTTTTTTCTATTCTGTGTTTTCTTTTGTCCTAGAAGAAAGTGTATTTCTAGGTAAAGATGCCTCTTCTTAACAGACATAAGGGTTTATTTTCCAACAAACATAATTGTTGGTTTTCCACCATAATTATTTGAACGAACGTAATTGTTTGAACAAATATAACTCTAAAATAATCATAATTGTTCAAAGGACTTTATTCTTAGCATTCTTCCATTATTATTATTGAAACTATCCAAAATTTAATTCTACCAATTGTATGCTTATATTAGACTTTTTTTTAATAATTTTAATGAATGTCGGTGAAACATTTTTTTAAGCTAACTAAATTGAATTGAAAACTATTATATGTCTTTGATAAATTAAAACAAGATATATGTGTGTGTGTATATACAACGAATAATGAAATCTTTCTTGATTCGGTTTCTTAAAGTTTAAATTTTTTCTTATCATTTTAATAATTGGATTTATGTCACTACAGCAAAATTGAGTTTCAATCACATTTCTTTAGGTAACATATATTTTTTGTATAATGAAATCTTTAACTTTTAATTTTACTTTTTTCACATTTAATAGTAATATAAAAAAATGTAGTCTTTGTTATTATGTGTAATTTCTATAATTACATTTTATTAATGATACATTTAAAAATTTATAAATTTAAAAAAATTCTAAAAAGTATTAAAAAATGTTTATAAAAATATTTTTAATAGCACATTTTTAAAAGGTGCTATTTTAAGTTAAATTTATTGTAATGTGTGGGTTGATACAAAGATGTGAATTCTCTTTTTCTTTCTTCTTATTCTTTGAGTTTCAAACACTTGTACTATACCATAAGGAAACCTCCACCTTCGTATTCGCTTTCCCATCTATATGAAACAATCAAATTTAATTAATTTTCAAGTCACTAATTAACATCATGATTCGATACGCTTCTCTCACCCATTTTTTTATTCTTAAGATTTAATCAAATTTTGCACTATATATATATACTGAAGAGTTTGAATACTCTATTGAATGATTTATTTGATTAACATTCATCTGTTTATATATGAGTCTTAGCATCAATATTAGAGGAAAACAATCTGTACAATAAAGTGTAATGCTTAAATAAAGGTTGTAATATCTTATAATTAAGGAATTAAGAGAATTAGATCAGGTATTTATGTCACTAGGTCAAGGAGCATATCTATCATAATCCCCATTATCCTTCATTATGATATTTGTCATGATTCTTTAATATTCTTTATTACTACCCCTCAAGTTGGAGCATGAAGATTAGTAACGCCCAACTTAACCATTAAATCATGGAAACGATTCCGTCCAAGAGCTTTGGTAAAAATATCTGCTAATTGAAATTGTGATGAGATGGATTGTGGAACAAGGGTTTTGGACTAGATGTGTTGTCTAATAAAATAACAATCTATCTCAATGTGCTTGGTACGTTCATGAAAAACTAGATTCGCAGCAATGTGAAGTGCAGCTTGATTGTCATAAAATAATTAAGCTAGTAATAGGTGTGAAATTCGAAGGTCAGCTAATGATCTAAGAAGCCATACAATCTCACTTGTTGTCGTGGCCATGGCCCTATACTTTACTTTTGTGGAGGAACGAAAAACAACTGACTATTTCTTGGATCACCATGAGATAGGAGATGAACCAAGAAAAATGATGTATCCTGTGATTGACCTACGTTTGTGGACAACCTACCCAATCTGCTTCACAATAAGCTCTGAAGGTCAACTAATTATTAGCAAGAAGCAACAAACCTTGGCTTGGGGACCCGTTCAGATATCTAAGAACATTTAAAGCTGCATCGAAATGAGGCTGACATGGGCAATGCATAAACTGGCTTAGTACATGAACGGGAAAATTAATATAAGTTCTTCTGATAGTGAGATATAATAATCTTCCAATTAACCTTTTGTACTGCCCTAGATCAGAACAAAGTGATCTTTCATCAGTATTGAGCTTGACCTGTTGGTCCATAGGTGACAAAGCAGGTTTGCAACTAGTGAGGTCGCTATCTATTAATATATCAAGCAGATATTTCTGTTGGCTTAAGACAATGCTGGATGGAGAACATGCCACCTCAATGCCCAAAAAATATTCCAGCTTGCCCAAATCTTTAATACAAAATTCACGATTCAAGTGAGCTTTTAGTTGGGAAATCTTGAGTGCATCAGTCCTCATTCTTATAACGTTATCAACATAAATTAATACTGCAACAAATGACTCCTTGGCAAAGTACGTGAATAGAGAATGATCGACATGTGATTGAACAAATCCAATGGCTAGTAAGGAATTAGTAAACTTTTGATACCAATTTCGTGATGCTTGACGAAGTCCATACAAAGATTTCTTGAGTTGACAAACACGCTGCTTTCCCTTTCTGGCAAAGCCTTGAGGAATTTTCATGCAGACTTCTTCTTCTAAATCCTCATGTAAAAAGGCATTGTTGACATTCAGTTGGTGTAACTCCCAATGACATATGACAATAATAGCCAAAAGACAGTGTACTGTGACCAATTTTGCAACTGGAGCAAAGGGCTCAAGAAAATCAACCCCTTCAATTTGTGTATAACCTTTGGTGATGAGCCTTACTTTATAATGTTTTACTATTCCATCTACATTGTATTTGATTTTATACACTCATTTAGAATCAATGACTCATTTTCCTCAAGGTAGAGGTCAAAGTCTAGGTATTATTTACTTCCAAGGCAGATATCTCCTTGGCCATGGCATCACACCAATGTTGTATTTTGACTGTCTGAAAAAATGATTTTGGCTCATCGATGGCTGAGATGATCACTAAGAACACATTGTAAGCTTTGGAATATTTAAATTAAGAAATATTGTGAGATAAGAGATAAACCATTGAGTTGGTCAAATGAGAGGAAGAGTGCAAATTAGGAACTAGTGAAAAGGGCAAAATAAAATCATATCCAGATAATTGCTTCAATACTTATCGTTGTCATTTGATAGAATAACAATGTGTTGTGTTGTATGTGATGAAGAAATGCTATTCTCTTGTATTGCTATCTTTGGCTTAATTAGAGAGGAGATAGAATCATCAATTTGGTCGGTGTTGTTTTCTAAATGTGTTGACTCTTTTTAAAGGTACATTGATGATGTGACCTCTTAGTTTTGTTCCGAATGTTGCGACATTGGTGAATTGCCTATTGGCTTTTACTACAAGGTATTTTCAAGGCTTAAGTGTCTAGGCAGTTCATCAAACGGAGTAAAAAAAGTGGTTTGTGTATGTTGATGTGCACCCTCAGTAGTTGAATCATTAACTTTCGTTTTGTCAAATGGGAATGTTTCTTCCCAGAATTGCATATCTCAAAAAACATATAACTTTTTACTTTCAAGATCATATATGTGATATCCCTTTTGCCCTAAAGGGTAGCCAACAAAGATTCTTGGTTTACTTCAAGAGACAAACTTATCATGAGGCTTGTTGTTGACATGTCCGTAATAGAGGCATCCAAAAAATCTGAGATGATCATATGACGGAGGTCTGCCAAGCAATTTCTCATACAGACTCTAATTGTCTATGACTTAGAGTGGCATATGATTGATTCGATATGCTGCAATGAGTACACATTCACCCCAAAAGGTGATCAGGAGGTTGGATTGAAATCGAAGTGCTCACGCTACTTCTAAGAGGTGGCGATGTTTGTATTCCACCACACCATTTTGCTGAGGTGTGTCTGTGAAACTGGTTTGTCTTTCCATGCCATGCTCAAAATAATGATCCACCAAATTTTCATGCTTAAATTTAAAACCGTTGTTTGTTCACAATATCTTGGTTTATGCATTAAATTGTGTCCTGACTATAATTATTAACAATAGTGAGAAAATAATGTGTTCATGAAAAGAATGCAACATAAGGCCCCAAAATATCACAATGGATTAAATTAAAGGCATGCAAACTTTTATTGCTGTGAACTAGGAATGGCAATCTAGTTAGTTTCATTCTACAACAAGCATGGCAAAGAAAGTTGTTCTTTTCGGTGCTGTGACAAATAAATCTAAAACTATCAAAAGATGATCCAAAGGAATGTGCCCTAATCGATGGTGCCACAACAATGCATTATCTTTGCCTTTAGCCAAAAGAACTTTGCTCGCCTCATTGGCTCCAAGTAGTATAATCCATTCGCACACTACCCGCTCCAATAAGCTTCCTCAAGAGTAAGTCCTATATCACACAAAAATCAAGTCCAAAATGAGTAGATAGTTCAAGTCACGAGTTATTTTGCTCACAGATGGCAAATTAAAACAAAAATCAAAGTCGCCAAGAACTTTATCCATGGTTAAATTGGGCCCAAGATTCACTTAGCCCATAGCATGTATTGGCATAGTATCATCATTCGAAATTTAGATAGGTGGGATATTGGAATTTTTAACCATGTTGAACAAACTGTTAATTTGATGAGTGATATCATCTGTGGCTCCAATATCAATTATCCATGAGTTGTTCTTGCCAGATGATTTACTAGAAAAATTTGTATTGTGGACATTTAAGGCCATGTTGACTGTTGGTCCAATATTAGAGTTGGACTCATTTGTCTGCCGGCTCAATAGATCCATTAGTTGCTAGTATTAGGCTTGTGTGAGCCAAGGCACAGATGAATAAGGTCCATGACCAGTGTCTACTTCTCCATCAACTGCAAACGCATGAGTTTGCTTCCCAGCCACCATTGCTAGTGTTTTTGTCTGATCTCCCTTGGGTTCCTATCTCTGTTGCCAATCTGGTAGCCCACAATCTCGTAGCAAGAATCACGAGTTTGCCCGGTTTTGTCACAATGAGTGCAACAGGGATGAGTTCCTTCCCCTCCACGATGGACTTCCCGATCACCTACCTTTTGCCCATTTTCATGCCTTGCACCGTTAATTGTTTGATTTCTCACTATTAAAGTGGCTCATTTGGGCATAGTGGATCATGATACAGCCATTGCCAACTACTTCTTTTCTTGTGCCACAATCGTATAAGCTCTTCCAATAGTCTGCAGGGACTCCAAGCAAAGAATTTGAGAGCGCATGGTTTTGTAACTTTTGTCCAATCCCATTAGAAACTCAAATACCTTTTTTTCCTCGTTCATCTCCTGCATTTGTCTCAAGACACCACAAGTGCACTTTCCACGAGTGCAAACCGATAAGGGTTGAAAGGTTTGTGCTTCATCCCATAAAGCTTTCAATTTTCCATAATAAGTAGAGATTGAGACTCTCTCCTATTGCAAAAGCATAATTGCTCACTTGAGTTCATAGGCTCTACGTGCAATGCCTTGAGTGAATTAGTCTTGGAGATTTGCCTGTATTTCACTTGCATTTTTTGTATGTACTGCTTCTCCTTGCAATTCCTTTGAAAGAGCATTAATTAGCCAAGATAGTATTATTGCATTACACTATACTCAACTTTGGAAATTTGAGGAATTGATTTTTGGCTTCGTAATCGATCCATCCACGAACCTCACTTTGTTTTTGGATTGTAGAGCATTCAAGAAACTATGCCTCCAAGTAATTATTCCCAGTTTCACTCAGTGGATGTGTAACAAATATTAGGCCAAGATGATTTAGGGGATACAGATAATAGGGCAATTTGGTATTGACCAAGGTACTGTTTAGTGTAGTCGGACCTATGGTGGATACCAAATTCTCGTTACCCTTACTTACCCCTTTCCCACTCTTATCGACCATTAGAGAATTTTAGCTTAGATTGTCTGCAACCTTACTTTGATACCATGTTAAGTTTGAATACTCTCTTGAATGATTATTGGATTAATATTCATTCGTTTATATACAAGTCATAATATCAATATAAAAGAAAAACAATCTGTACAATAAAGTGTAATGCTTAAATAAAGGTTGTAACGTCCTATAATTAAGAAAATTAAGAGAATTAGATCAAAAAATTATATCACTAAGTCAAAAAGCATATCTATCATATCTGTCATGATCCTCATTATCCGTCATTATGATATCTGCCATGATTCTCTAATATCCCTGATTATATATATATATATATATATATTATTCTCTTTGCTCCCAATCATTTTCTTTGGATATATTCACTTTTCACTTCCGCTCACCTTCCACTTTTAATTGTAGGTGATGAAGAAACCTGAATAAAGTTCTATTATAACTAAGCTCTAGACCAATCCTTAGAAATTGGCAAAAGTAAGGTTGTATTGGAACGAAACCATTGATTTTGTTGGAAACCAGAAAACATTTGCAAGTTTGGTTCTTTGTACTGAAGTCCACAAATGTGCTTGTATCTTAATGAAAAATAGCGTTGATAAAAAAATATAAGGCAAACATCTTTAATCCCATAACCTATAAATATTTGTAAACTTTCACTTAAAATAATATTATTATACCTAAATATGTGATTCATTGATTAAGAGTAAAGTTCAAATCCCTTTTCTATCAATTATAAAATAAAAAATTTAAAATAATATTGAAGATGGTCTTAACTCTCAAGTCTCAATCTTAAAATTTACAAGCAAAAATGTACATAAGTACAAAAATGTACCTTGATAGTCATCAGTGATAGATAGGACTTCGGAAGAAACATTACATCGAACACTAAAAGCAGCAAACTATTATCACTCAAAAGCAGCAAGCAATAGCACAGCATTAGGATTGAAGAAAATGGAAAATGAAAGATAGAAAAATAGATGGAAAACATTACTTTCTAAACAGGTTGGAAACAAGGACGAAAAGCATTTTGAGTGGATTCATTCTCCCATTCTAGATCTTTCCACCACTGTTGGTTTCCTGTAATGCTGATTTTTTTTCCACTGTCAGAGTTGAACGGAAGCTTGTTCAGTTTTGAGCAGCTGATCACCACGACATCTGTCAAACATGGGAAAGGCAAGGCTTCCCCGTATATGCTTTCCAATTTTGGCAGCGTATTCAACCAAAGAGTTTGGAGCTTATCAAATCGCTTAGAGTCGAGGTCTCCAACCACATTTGCAACTTCACTCAGTTTGCGCTTGCTCATTATATTTTCCATTTCTTGACAAAACCCTACCGTGAGAGACTTTAGATTTGGAGCTAGGATAACCCAGGTCATGTCCTTCAAGTTGTGGCAGAATGAGATTTCGACCGTCCCCAGTTTGTCAAAGCGAGGAGTATTGGTTGAGATTTGTATCGTCATCACCTCTTTCATTCTTTCACAGTTGTATACATTTAGGCTCTCTAGGTTCATATTCGCTAAAGAAATAACATTCAATTCCTCTGACTGAGAAAGAGTGTGTAGCCATAGCTCTACCATGCATCCTCGTAAGTTGGGGGAGCTCAAATATCTTTCAAGAGCAGAGGTGCTTCCTATGTGAATACTGAGCATATTCAAATCTTGCAAACACTCCAGTTCCTCTATTAGACCTTCATTACCACCATTCAGGACATTGCCTTCTTCGGTTTCATCCAGACAACTACAATCACTCTCGTTTATTCTGAACACTTGCAGCTTTAAGAAACTACTTATAAGTTGTTTTGGTATTCTTTCCATATTCTCTATGTTCTTCAAATCCAAGAGTTTCAATTTTGATAAGCGTTTCAGCCTAATTGGCAACTCTCTTAAACCTGTCGATGAAAGATCAAGACATTCCAGAGAAACCAATTCTGAAATTGCCTCAGGCAATCTTGTTAGATTCCTATTATCTGACAAGTTCAGAACTCTTAGATTACGCATAAACCGGAAGAAGCCATCCTCGATGACCTGCAAATCATTGCTGTTGAGAAATAGAGTTTCAATTTTGGGGCAACGAGGGATGAATGATAGATTTTTAATTTCGTTTTGCATCAATGACATTCGTTTCACATCTTTCCAATTTCCAACCTGGGGTGCTTTAGTCAATCGGAGCCCTGCTTGTACAAGAAACCTCTTGCCTGCTGCTTCACGCTCGCATGCTATCCACAATGCCATGTCACGTATCACATCATGCAACTTCACATAATCGTCTTTCTCATCTTGTTGTAACAAATTGGCACTAACGAGTTGTTCAATAATGTAGTGCCCTTGCGTTAGAGCATCATTTATGCTCTCAAAAGTATCCAAAAGCCCCTCACAAAACCAATAGTTGATTAAGCTGGACTTCAAAATAAGCGACCCTTCAGGAAACAAAGTACAGTACAGGAAGCAAGATTTCATTCGATCGGAAGGGAAGGCTTCGTAACTGTCGCTTAAAACAGAATATAGTTCTCTTATTTCCTCAAATTTATGTGCAGAGTTTAATACCTTTTTAGCAAAGTCCCATGATTCGCGCTTCGTCTTGCCCGTCATGGCCCGACCAATATATAAGGGCAAGAGGCAGTCCACCACATCTGCAGCACGCTATCAGCAGCCTCTCGAACTTCTGGATCGCTATCGCGAAGGTATCTTCTCTAACCTTCTGCTGAAACAATGCCCAAGCTTCATTCTTTCCCAAACACTTTACTTCAATTATCAGCTCGGCTTGCATTTCCCAACATACCTGTGACAAACGGGTAGCCAAAACTACTTTAGACCCATTTACCGTCGGGGAAGGTATCCCTACATCCCTCAATTTCACGGGTTTCCACACTTGATCTAACAACAAAACAAACTTCTTTTGACTCAAAATTTTGGAGATATCTTTAGCATTATCACCAGTACCTTTTTCCTTCCACGGCTCATCTGAAGGACGTATATTCTCCCAAATCTTTTCTTGAACATTTTCAACAGTGTCACTTTTAGACAACTCCACCCAAATGACAGCATCATAACGAATTGGCGGATCACACAACATGTTGTTAATTTCGGTCAAGAGAGTCGTCTTGCCGACTCCTCCCAACCCATATAAACCAATAATGCCCACATTGTTATCTTCCAGTGAGCTCCGGACGTCGGACAATGTCGATCCCAAGCCCACCGTGGGCACAGAAGGTCTTCTTTCCACTTTGGATGCAGCTTCCTTCTCACCAATCTTGTCAAATTCTCCTTCATTCCACAGAACAACAGTTTCTCTAAGTTTTCTAGCCACTTGTTTACCAAACTTGTAGCTAGACTTGCAATCCTTGGACAAGCATCCCGCAAGACATAATTTCTCAATTTCTCCAGGGGCACCATCTGTCAAAGCCTTAGCTTCTGTTATCGTTGTTTCCGCTCTTCCAAGCCAAAGTTGAACTTCGTGGGACCGCTTAATAAACTCTTGTTCAGCTCTTTCAACACGGTCGTTCCAGTCGTCCCTTCTCGCTTCCAGGTTCTCCCGTGCCCGAGTCAGAGCTTTATGATTTCCTTTCAGCTTACATGTGTAACAAGCTTGCCCAACAATACAATCCCGGAAATCAGAGATTATAGTGTCTATTCCGATTTGGAAACTGCACAGATTGCCCATGATGAGTTGAGGTGTTTGATTGACAAACAAAGAAGAATCAGACCGGGGCTTTGGGCGATATGTTGACTCTGATTTGATGAAATTATGAGCGATAAAGAGGAAAGGAAATCCAAGTTTTGGGAAAGTGGTCAAGCAAGGGTTTTGTGCGTATTTACTAAAAGACAACTTTTAACAGAAAAAGGGAGATCTAGAAACAACAAAACGAAAGGTATTTCTACAAAAGAGTTAGCACTTTCAGCACGTTCGGTCGGGAGACCGCTAAGCCATTCCCCTTCTATTTCTCAAAAAATTTTCTACCATCATTCGCTTTGGGTTTGGAAGAAGAAATAGTATTTTAAAAATATTAATGTTAAAGTTATTAAGTGAAAATATAAATTAAGAAATAAAATTGAAAATACAAAAAAATAAAAATAAAAATTATGCTAATACTTTAATAATAAATTATTAAATTATTAAAATTTTAAAGTTTTAATGAAAATAAAGATCAAATGATTAAAAAAAAGAGAAAAAATTTATTTAATTTTGTCTTTTGCTATAAATTTTACTAAATTATATAAAAGGTACTTTTGTTTTTGATGAAAATAAATCATATTATGATAAAGAGTTTAAGTTTTCAATTATATATTATAAAAAATTAATATTTTAAACTTAAAAAATAATTAAAATTATTAATATTTTAATCATAATAATATTTAAATTATACATTAGATATCACTATTTTAAAATTTCAATGATTAAATTCACTATAAAAAATATGATTTTATTAACGGAATTTTTCATCAGTAATAGATTAGATTCTGTCGATATATTCTATTACTGATAAAAATAACGATGAAAATTTCTGTCAATAGTCGATCGAAAATGCTATCGTTGGTAATGGCAAATCTATCGGTGACAGATTATTCCGTCGATAACTTACTGATCAAAGTTCTCGTTAGCAATTCCATTGGCAAAGACTCGAAATCATCTTGGGATAGTCATTGGTATTGGTTTAAATTGGTCAATAAATTCCATCGGTAACATTATTGACGAACTAAGTTTCGTTGGTAGTCCCGTCGAGATCAGTTTGTCAGTAATTTCATCGATAGTTGCCGATGGATTTGCCGATAGATACTCGATGAAGTCAACTTTGAAGGTTGCAAGTAGTATCCGTCAGTAATGGCAATAATTTCATCAATATTCTGTTGGTATTTGGTATGAAACCTATCGGTAATTTTGTCGATAATTGATGATTTTTGTTGTTAATGGATGAAATCCGTCGATAATTTCGTCGGTAATACCTATAGAGTATTTTTTTTTTGGTTTGGGGATTCAGTTTTATCCTATTCGTAATAAAATTATGATATAATGTTGTTATTAAAAAAGTAAATATATAGCAAACATATATATGTATATAGAAAATATGAAAATCTAATACAAATCATTATTAATAATAATAATTTCAATGTAGACACATCTGATAATAATCTAAATGTAAACATCCAATATAAATACAAATCTCACTAAGGGGGTGGGGGTGGCTGTTGCTATTACTATTGTGGAGGCGACTGTTCCTATTGTGGTGGAGGTTGCAAATCCAACTACTATGATGAGGAAGCCTCGGTGGTGTCTAGTGATTTCCTTAATCCAATTACCTCCAACAACAAGTGATTAAGCCTATCGAAAAACATTTTCAAAAACTTGATGTTGGTAACCAATCATTGATATCCCTCGAGCTCAAGTGTAGGATTAGGCAGAGGACGTGGTGCATTGTTAGAGCCACAAGTGGACTCAGATGTCACAGTTGAAGCCAGAAGTCCTGAAACAGGGACTCGAGTGCCAAATTTGTAAACATGGGTCCTAGCAGTGCTAGGCCCTCTGATGCAATTGGTCCATGGCTCTGGATCAAACCCCGACTGAGTAGATTGCTCATAACCATACTTTTGCAATATAGCCAAAGCGCATAATTCCTATAAATAGAAAAGAAATTAAAATGATTAGTTGAAAATATAAATTATTAAAAATATTAATGTTAAAATTATTAAGTGAAAATATAAATTAAAAATAGAAAAACAAAAATTATATTAATACTTTAATAATAAATTATTAAATTATTAAAATTTTAAAGTTTTACTGAAAATAAAGATCAAATGATTAAAAAAAGAAAAAACTTACTTAATTTTGTATTTTGCTATAAATTTTACTAAATTATATAAAAGGTTTTTTTTTATGAAAATAAATCATATTATGATAAAGAGTTTAAGTGTTTAATTATATATTACAAAAAATTAATATTTTAAATTTAAAAAGTAATTAAAATTATTAATATTTAATCATAATAATATTTAAATTATAAATTAAATATTACTATTTTAAAATTTCAATGATTAAATTTATTACAAAAAATACGATATTATTGACAGAATTTTTCATCAGTAATAGATAAGATTCCATTGGTATGTTACATTACTGACAAAAATAACGACGAAAAAATTTTGCCAATAGTCGGTCGAAAATGCTATCGCTGATAATGGCAAATGTGTCCGTGACAGATTATTCCATCGTTAACTTATCGATCGAAGTTTTTGTTAGCAATTCCATTAGCAAAGACTCGAATTTATATTTGGGATAGTCATCAATATTGGATAAAATCAATTGATAAATTCCATAAGTGACATTATTGACGAATTAAGTTTCGTTGGTAGTTCGATCGAGATCAGTTTGTCGATAATTTTGTCAGTAGTTACCGATGGATAGTTGACGAAGTCGACTTTGAAGGACCTATGAGCTAAGAATCTCAAAGTGGGAGTAAGTATTTTATAATCTTTGTTGATGATTTAGTAGAATGACCTGGATATACTTTCTTCAATTTAAGCATGAAGCCTTTGAAATGTTTGTTAAATTTAAAGCCAAGGTTGAAAAGGAGACTGGTTTGAAGTTAAAGTGTTTGAGATCAGACAATGGTGGGGAATACACTTCATCACAGTTTGAGAATTACCTTGAAGCTAAAAAGATACATCATCAACTCACAGTCCCTTACTCACCTCAACAGAATGGGGTAAGTGAAAGAAAGAATAGGTCAATATTAGATATAGGGAGATGTTTGTTGTTTAAGAAAGATCTTCCTAAGAAATTTTGGGCAAAAGCTTGCAGTACAACTATTTATCTGCTCAATAGATTACCTACAAAGGCTTTGTCAAGAATAACTCCTTATAAAGCTTGGTACAATAGTAAGCCTTTAGTTGATCATTTTAGGGTATTTGGATGCCTTTGTTATCATCAAATTCCTGAAACTTATAGAACCAAGCTTGATTCCATATCAGAAACAACAATATTGATTAGCTACAGTGAGCAGTCTAAAAGGTACAGACTTTATCTTGTAAGATCAAACAAAGTCATTGTATCCAGAAATGTAATCTTTGATGAAACTGCAGAATGGAATTAAAAGAAAATTGAACTAGAAAAAGAGGGATCTCCTTTCAAAATTGAGCTTTTTGAACCTGTTGAAACTGAAACTGAAGCTGCAGATCAAATGCCAAATGCAAATGATGGTGAGCACTTTGCAGGAAAAGAGGTACTCGAAGTCTTGACGATATTTATCGTGGGAGCTTAATGCTTATATCTGAACTAAATTCTTATCAAGCTGCAGCTAAATCAGAAGAGTGGGAAGCCACAATGCAAGAAGAAATCAATGTAAGTAATCAAAACAATACCTGGATACTTGTTGATAGACTTGAGAAACAACATGTGATTAGACTGAAGTGGATCTTTAGAAAGAAGCTTAACTCTGATGGTACCTTGAACAAGTGCAAGGCAAGTCTTGTTGCTAAGGGTTATTCTTAACTACTAGGTGTTCATTTTCTGCACACCTTTGCTCCAGTAGCTTGATATGAGACCATTCGATTGTTACTGGCTATTTTAGTTGCATTTGGTTGGAAAGTATATCATTTCGATGTCAAATCCGCTTTCCTGAATGGTACACCACAGGAGGAGGTTTATGTTGAGCAATCAAAAGGATTCAAAGTTTAATCAAAATCTGATAAAGTCTATAGCTTGCATAAGTCTTTGTATGGGCTAAAACAAGCTCTTCGTACATGGAACAGCAAGACTGATGCTTATTTACCAAGTCTAGGATTTGAGAAGAGTTCTAATGAAGCTATTCTGTATGTACTTCATTCAAAAGGCGAAGCATAGGTAATTATTTCATTATATGTTGATGACTTGTTGATTACTGGTTGTAACTTAGTAGAAATCAATAAGTTCAAGATTGATATGGAGAAGAATTTCAGTATGTCTGACTTAAGCTTGATGAACTACTTTCTTGGGATGCAAATATGCTAGACAAACAAAGGTATTTTTGTGTCACAAGGAAATTATATAAGAGACATCTTGGTCAAGTTCCACATGAACAGCTGCAAGTCTATTTCTACTCCACCTGTAGTGAATCAAAAGCTGACTACAAATATTGGTTGCAAACTCAAAGATGCTGCTAGCTATAAAAGTCTTATTGGAAGCTTACTATACATTTGTTCAACTCGACCTGAGTTAATGTATTCAGTAAGTTTATTATCCAGGTTTATGAGAAAGCCCTCCGACATTCACTTTGTTACAGCCAAATGTATTCTTAGATATTTGAAAGGTAACATTCATCATGGTTTGTTTTTTGGAAGGTTGAAGGAGATTAATTTAGCTGGATATTCAGATAGTGATTGGGCAGAGAGTGTTGATGACTCTAAGAGCACATCTGGTTACATTTTCTCGTTAGGCAATGGAGCTTTCTCCTGGAATTCACATAAGCAAGTTGTCATTGCTCAATCATCAGCTGAGGCCGAGTATATAAAAGCCAATGCTGCTACTAACCAAGTTGTTTGGTTGAGAAAAATTCTGAATGACTTAACCTTTATACAGAAAACCTCAACAAGTATTTTTGTTAATAGCAAGTCTACAATAGCCATCACTAAAACCCCTGTGTTTCATGGTAAGACTAAACACATAAAGGTTAAGTTCCATACTATCAAAGAAGCTGAAAGAAGTGGGGAAATTATACTTGAATATTGTTCTTCTCTAAATCAGTTAGCAAACATTATAACCAAGACTCTACCTATGTCCAGATTTGAAACCTTGAGAGTTAAGTTTAGTGTTGTTAATGCAGACTTTAAGGAAGAGTGTTAGAGATAAAGCATGCATTGACTGACTATGTATTAATGTTATCTTTTGTTTTATACTATGTATTTTGCTTCATTGTACTGGTTATTAAGTATATTATACCAGTTGACATGAGGTGTCTTTGTGCATGTTTAGGTTAATAACAGTTGTCATTATTGTAAACAAGTGTTAACCATATGATGCTTGTATATATTTTGAGTTTGCTAACTAATGAAGCATCTTTCTCTCTATTCGCTGCTCTGTTTTTCTTCTTTCCCTACACACACAATCAACACCACTGTTTTATCATTTTCTTTTACTTTCATATCAGCATTTACTTCATTCAATTCCATGTCGGCTAACAAATAAGAGCGGGTGTTATGATCAAAAAGACCCACATTATTCATTTTAGCCTTTTTCTTAAGGGATGTTTGCTGAATTTATACAAACCCTCTTCTATCATGAGGTTTTCCTTTCCTTCCATTTATAGCCACCCTACTATTCCTCCCATCAAGCTTACTAGAAGAACCTGCCCACATAAACGACTTAGTTGAAGAGTTCTTATTGGCAAGTTCATTAGGAATTCTAACAGTAATATGTTTAGAGAGATCAAGAGATATAGCTTGAGGGACAACATCCTTATCTTGTATATAATCCATATCTACCATAGAGGTCGAGGAGGAGCCTCCTTATGAAATAACCTTCCCAAGATTTTAAAATATTTTTATATGCTAAATAAATTTTTTTATTTTTTTATAAATTTTCTTAATGGCCCCCCAAAATAAATTTTTATTTAATAATTGATACAAATAAAGAATAAGAAAATAATTTCATATGTTTGACTCTATTTTTAAATTTTTTTATTTTTTTCAATTTATATTATTATATTTATTTATTTATATATTTCTATTCTATTTACTCATATGTTCTAAATCTCTATAGATTTTCTTTCACAAATTTATACAAACCATCAATCATATTCTTTTTTTTTCTTTTTTATTATGTTTTTTGTAGATTCTATCTTCTACTTGTCATGATATTCGTTTTTCTATTATATGAATTTTATTTTCTATGATTTAAATTTTTAAAAAATAAATTATTATATAATTTTTAAATATAAGTTGCAGTATTGCACTGTTGCTTAGAGTTTTATCAATATATTATTTTTTATTAAGAATAACCAATATATTCTAGCATGTATGTTGCAAACTTTAAGT
>NW_018397274.1:1294270-1302150 GCF_002168275.2 Theobroma umbraticum
TACATATAAATTGATAGAATGAATTAATTATATTTCTTTCAATACAATTTTATTTATTCTATTTATTTTTAATGGCTCTCAAAATAATTTTTTATTTAATAATTAATATTATTCTTCAAACTATTTGATAAAATTAAAGTCATTATGGTTAGCATGTTGCTAGTTAAGTTCAAAAAATAAACTCTAAACTAATATCTTAAGCCTATCAAATTTACAAAAAAATAAAAGTGAGTCTACTAATCCCAACCTATTAAATTTTAATATAAATCTCAACCTATCATAACATATTATATCTTAACAATCCAACTTAAGAACCTATCATAATATATTATATCTTAATAGTATAATCCAATAACTCAATATGTTAATTAGCAATTTAAAAAGTAAATAGAAAATAAGAGAAAAGTTAAGACACATAAAATAAATAAGTAATTTATTTAAATTTAAAAAATTATTTTTTTTTTCATTCTTAAGCCCAAAGAGTGAGAGAGATACTATTTATAATTTTATTCAGTCACATATATAAATGACACCATTATTATTAATGTATTTTTTTATATGTTTAATATCATACCTACTCCCATTTTGTATTCCTTTGTTTTTCATCTAGTTGCTCCAATCATGAAATGCTAGAAATTTAATTAAATATAAAAAAATTCTGTGGAATTTACTTAATTTAAAATTTTTTGTGAGTGTTTTCCAGCTGTCTACTCATTCATTAGTGATAATTTATAATTACATACAAACAAAAAGTAGTCAAATTATAAAAAGAATCTTTGGAATTTGTTGACTTTAAAATTATTTATGGGTCCGCATAGTTATGTTCTCCAGCTGTCTGCTCCTTCATTTAGTAATAATTAAGATTTTCTATGGGCTCCGTGTGATTATTTTACTTGATTACTAATAAATTTATAATTATGTATAAAATTTTAATGTAAAAAAATATTACACTCAAGACTTTAATCTTAATTTTTATGAAAGTGAAAAAAAAAAAAGAAAGAGCATTAAGTAAAATTTTACAATACAATAAGAGAGATTATTTCTCTTTCTTGTAAACTTTGGACTCAAAATAAAGCATAGATACTAAACTATGCATTTAGTATTTTTATTAACATGTTGGCATAAGATGTTAGGATAAAATTTAAATAACATTTTTTTAATGGTGAAATTTTAAGCTTGGTGGGTGTACCTACTCCATTTGCTTTTCTCTCTGTTTTTCCCTAGTTGCTTCGATCATGAAGTAATAGAAATTTAATTAAATATAAATAGATTCTTTGGAATTTTCTAGATTTAAAATTCTCTGTAACTATTTTTTGCAACTGTCTACTCCTTCATTGGTAATTTATAATTTGGTAATTACATAAAAATCTTTATAATTTAGCCATAATTCAAGAAAAGGACATTGCTTTGCTAATATAATAAAACAGAACACAATGATGTTGTTCACTAGCTAATATATCTCCCATGTGTTTTATCTTACGTATTTAGCTAGGCAAAGAGAATTGCCTCTTTATGGGCTAGACCAAATGCGCGTCTTGGGTAACAAACCAACCCCTTGACCATACATTGGTGATGGGCCTTTGTTGACAATCACTTTATTCGTAGGCTGTAGCTATCATCATATTATCTTTTTTTCTCAACATTACTTGCCAAATAAGAGGGTATACAAATTATAGTTATCAAAGAATTAGTGAGAGTTCATTAGTAGTTCTATTATTTGTCTAAACAATAGTAGATCGAGGATTTCGTATGAGACATGGTGAGTAATCATAGAAGGTCATGGATCAAATCAATGATTCGATTTGGAGTAAAAAATTAATCATTTTTTAAATAAAATTAAGTTATAACATAAAATTTTATCAACAATTTAAATATAAATTTTCAAATTCACCAATATAAATAGAAACGTTAGAATTTCACACTAGAAATTGTAAGTTGTGCTTGTTGTGTTTTTATACGTTCAAATTCATCTATGACTAAATCCGTGTCAAAGGTCTTAACAAACTCTCTCTCAATGTAAAAGATAAGTAAACTAGCAAGAAAATCATCTTCCATCTTATTACGAAACCTTGTCTTTACAATTTTTCTAATTAAAAATGCATGTTTTGTAATTGCTATGAAAATTGGAAGAGTTAAGATAAGCTGAACCAAACCATATAGGAAAAATATACAATTGATTTTTCTGTTTTTGACATTAATTGGCATAGGTTTGAGAGAGTTGAAACACTTTGCAAACATAGATCTTGCCTAATATCAAGTTCAAAATGCTCCAATCCATATTTCATATACAATTAAACGATCTGGGAGAAGATATACAATCGATTTTTCTACTTTTAACATTAATTGGCATAGTTCTGAAAGAGTTGAAACACTTTTTAAACTTGCCTAATATCAAGTTCAAAATGTTACAATTCATATTTCATTTGTAATTTTTCATGATGAGTGAAGTCATCAAGATAGAACTTTTGAGTAAGCTTACAGATGTCATCAATCTTGAATAATTAAATCTATCTTTATGATCAAAAGATGAGTTAAGGAAAAAAAAGGAAAAAAAGAAAGAGAAAAGACGAGATAAGGAAAAAAGGGAACCAAAAGAAAGGAAAAATAATTCCAAAATTTGAGCTAAGGAAAAAAAAATAATTCCAAAATATGAGCTAAGGAAAAAACATAAACGAAAAATGATGCTAAAATTTGAGCTAAGGAAAGAATGAGAAAAAAAAAGAAAAAAAGAGTTAAGATAAGTCAAGCCAAATGATTTAGGAAAGGATATATAATTGATTGATCTTTTTTGTCTTTGACATTGACTGGTATAGCTTTAAGAGAGTTGAAACACTTTGCAAATATGGATCTTGTCTAATATAAAGTTCAAAATATTCCAATTCATATTTCATATGCAATTAAACAATCTAAGAGAATATATACAATTGATTTTTCTACCTTTAACAGTAATTGGCATAGCTTTGAAAGAATTGAAACACTTTGTAAACCTAAATCGCGCCAAATATCAAGTTCAAAATGCTATAATTCATATTTCATATGCAATTTTTCATGATAAGTGAACTCATCAAGATAGAATTTTTGAATAAGCTTGCAAATGTCATCAATCTTTAAGTAACTTCAATCCATCTTTGGGATCAACAGATAAGTTAAGGAAAAAAAAAGAAAAAAGATGAGCTAAGGAAAAAAAGGAAACAAAGGAAAAGAAAAATAATTCCAAAATTTGAGCTAAAGCAAAAAAAAAAAACATAATTTCAAAATTTGAGTTGAGGAAAAAAAGAGAAAAGAAAAGAAAAGAAAAATAATTTCAAAATTTGGGCTTAGAAGAGATTGAATTTAAGTATTCAAAATTTAGCTTAGGTTCCTTATCCCAACTCTAAATAAAATCTTTTGATTTGTTTAGGGGTGACGAAGTTATATATTTTGATTTTTATTCACAAAAATAAAAAAATACGTATTTCATGTTTGATTGTATCTGACACATTTAAAATAAAAAAATACGAATTCTCAAATCTATCTCAAACCATACTCTAGTCAAACCTTCAACATTTTGCCACCCCTTACATTGCTATCTAACCTATAGCCTATCACCGTGTTTGGCAAAGTGCAGATGCACCCTGTGGCTCTTTCTTTTGCTCTTTTTTTTTTTTGGTTCTTTTTTAATTTTTTAATTTTTTTCATTTTTTAGAATGTTCTTTTGTTTAGATCATTTTGATCTTAGGTTATTGACTTTAATCTTGTTTATTTAATTTGATTTGTTTTATTTCAACTTTAACCATTTGGGCTTGTTTTTATTAACAAGCCCAGACACTGGGCCTGTTTATTAAGTCCAACACCCTTTTGACTAAAACCAAGACAAAGTCTGGAGTTTCTAAAGCCCATTAGATGTTTAATTGAATTTGATTAACAATAAAATAAAATAACATAGTAAAATAAGAAATAAAAGCACATATATAAATATTAATTATTGATAAAAAAAATAGCGTCTACAGTTAGAAATGATCGAATGAAATGAAGTATAAGCAGGAAGAGCAACAGAGAGAGTTTTGAAAAAATAATTCTTCATTTTCTGTTTGCGGAAAGGGTAAGAGTTTTGCTTTATTTTACACTTATGCCACTGACATATTTACAATGTTACTATTAATTTAACTAACTAACCAACCAATCACGAAGTCTTAGAAATTTAATTAAATATAAAAATATTTATTAGAATTTAGTTTATTTAAAATTTAATTAAAATTTTAGTTATAAATTTTTAATATTTTAAATATAAAATAATGATATTAATATTTTAATTATAAATTATTCTATTCTATAAGTTAAAATAAATAATCATATTAAAATTTTAAATAAAAATTTAGTAATGTTTTAAATAAATTATTAAAATAAGAAATATAATTTAAAATTAAAATTAAATATTATAATAAAAAGTGTTTTTGTCATTTATCACTTATTCTTTAATTTTTTTTAAAATTATTATTATTAATTCCAATTTAAAATAATTAATAATGACAATTCATATCTTATTCCATTATCAAAAATCAAATTACATAATAATTATTGTCTTCTTATTCTATCATTAGAAAATAATTATTTCATTCTCCTTTTATTCCATTTCAGAAACTAAACACAACACTGAGCGGGAGTGTTCTGTTTTCTTCCTCTCGAGTCGAGTCAATGAGATGGTTTTATGGGGACACTATGCAGCACAATAGTCTCCGTAGTTATACCAGGCCCATACGCCAAAAGAACACCCCACTCTAACCCTTCACCCGTGGTTGATTTCCCTTCCTCCACAGACTTGTTTCTCATCTCATCCAACACAAAGAACACAGCTGCACTTGACATGTTGCCATACTCACTCAGCACATGGCGAGATGCCCTGAGTTTGTGTTTGTTGAGATTTAGGTTCCTTTCCAATTGGTTAAGAATGGCCGGCGCACCGGGGTGAGCAACATAGAAGATTGAGTCCCAGTTGCTGATCGAGCCAATTGGGTTAAACGCTTCAATAATGTTCTTCTCTATATTGTTTGTGATCAACGTTGGTACTTGCTTAGATAAGCGTAAAATTAATCCAACTTCACGTAAATGTCCCTCGATGGTACCCTCTGAATTAGGTAGAATTGTCTGAGAAGACGAAACGAGTTGGAATAATGGACGTTCAATGAGGGTATCAGGATCAGCTCCTACGATTGCAGCTCCAGCGCCATCACCGAAAATAGCCGATGCCACCAGGTAGTCCGCTTCGATTTGATCAGACACCCCATGGAAAAAGAGAGATAAGACTTCGGAGCAGACAACAAGAACGCGTGCACCCTTGTTGTTCTCAGCTAAGTCCTTGGCGAGACGGAGCGCTTTGCCACCAGCAAAGCAACCGTTGTGATAAACGATGGCCCTTTTGACCGAAGGACTTAGACCAAGGAGCTTGGTAAGTCGGTAGTCAGCACCAGGCATGTCTACACTTGAGCAGGTGCCAAAAACGAGGTGGGTGATCTTGGATTTGGGCTGTCCCCATTCTTCGATAGCCTTTGTTGCGGCTTCTTTGCCTAGCTTAGGTACTTCTACCACGGCGATGTTTTGACGTGCGTCTAGCGATGTAGCCATGTAGGCACACAAGCTTGGATTTTCCTTCAACACTTCTTCTGTCGCGTACATGTAACGTTTCTTGATCATTGATTTGTCACCTGTGGAATCATTTATCAGAGGCAAACCACACAACCATTACTTAATTAAATCAACAATTGAAGAATAGCAAATGAGACTACTAAATTTTTTGCATGCATTGAAGACCAATTTATGTATCTAAATATTAGTACAAATTTGCTTGAATTTGTGTTTGAGCTCTGTCGTGTGGTTGTTGTTGGTGACTCCAAAGTAAAAGTCAGGATAGTCAGATTGGAAGATGCAGTTGGATGGCGTGGCAGTGCCAATTGCTAGGATGGTGGCTACACCCTCGGCCCGCTGGGCTTTTCTGATCTCTTCAACTGTTGCCATTCTAATCTCTTCAACTGTCGCCATTGCCGCTGGTTGTTAGTTGCTTGGGTAGTTCTTAATTTAGCTCTTAGAAAGCATGCCACTATATATAGAGATAGAACATACGAGCAAAAAGATATAATAATATACTAATCATTACTTATGATTAAAGTATATACTATGAATTAGTAACAGCTGCATGATTATGATAAGTGACAACTGTATGATACATTATAGAATTAAATATTGTAAATTAAAAATTCAAGTAATTGATTCAATTAAACACTATCCTCCTCAATGACTAACAACATAAATGAAATAAAATGAAGAAGCAGAGCTGATCAACTATATTCAAACACAAAGATTAAAGATCCAAACCAATCTGGTTTCAATTCAAAGTTATATGAGTTCGTTTTCTGGTCGGGATTAAATTTTTTAATTTTATTAATGTTATTTTAACTATCCGTTTCCAAAACTTAAAAAAGTTTGATTGCATTATATTCTACATTTCTATATTCACATGAAGATTTTCTGTATCCACATGTTATATAAATTTTCATATATTATACAAATATGAAAAAAAAAATCATAAATTTCTATTAAACAAATCTCTAAAAGATATTTGAACAATAAATACTACCTTAAAATGTGCAAATAAAGAGATTTCAAAGATGTCTACATTGAACAAATCAACAATTGGTGGGTTGGAGCCTAATGAAGAAGAATTAAAGTGATGAGGAAGAATTAAAGTGAAGCAATCGGGGGATTGAAAATTAGATTAATGCTACCAAAATGTAAAAGAGAATCAAAATTTTTATTAAGATGGATGAGAAATAAAAACGTGAAAGACAAAATATTGGTTGTTGGCTTGTTGCATTAGAAATCAGCAATTTGAAGTATTGATTATTATATTGAAGCCATGACTTATAGTTTCATTATTTATTAGCTAATAAACTAATCTCTCTAGAATACTAGATAGTATATATTCTGACATTTATGCTGTGAGCATCCAACAAACTACTAAACCATTAATTCTTCATGAAAAACAACTTCTGTCATAGTTAATGAAATCAATTTGGAAGAAAAAGAAGCTTGCAAGCACTAAACAACCCAAGATTTCAACTCAAATCTCTTTTCCTGAACCACATAGTGCAAACTAGGAAAGTGAATGTATAGGATTAGCTAAAATGTGTAGTATTTGGGAGAAAAAGTTTCTTCATCTTTTCCGAGCCGACATGTATGAATTCTCATGACAAGAAGTAAAAATGCACCAAGCAGTTTTGATGCACTAGAAATAAGGTCTATTCTTATTCCATGTCAGCTGATGAAGACGGCTTGATTTATATGTATCAAAATACCTGCCAAACAATTCAATTACAGAACGTGATAACAAACAAGACAGGTAAAATATAGAATAACAGTAGCAGAAGTCTTAAGACAAAAGAAAATTGATGCAATTGCAATAATCTTCATTTAGTTTCAGCCTCTCGAGATCATATACTCATGAAAACTGTCGACCATTTTGTAAGGAAATGTTCAGGGTCACTACATCGATCCTCCCATTCTAACTATTTGCAGCATTCTTCCTCTCCACTGTTGATTTTGACATATGCATGTAGCTATCATCAAACAAGCAGACTTGTTGCAAGCACCAAACTGTGGATTATAATTATCTGGAAATTGGCGAAAATTCATACTCGTTAATAGGCTAAGAAGGCTACTAAGTCATTAAAAGCAAGGAAAGTGCCTAGCTGCGATGCCAAGTGAATTGAGATTATCCTAACCACAATGTTACAAACTATCTGGAAATTGATTCATCCTATTTTCAAACAGTTTGCAAGTCCTTGCTTCCAAAGATATGTTGAGGAATAATACTTGCATGGTGGCAGCAAGTAGATGTTATTCTGATA
>NW_018397274.1:1302250-1320742 GCF_002168275.2 Theobroma umbraticum
CAAGGATATAAATAATCCTAGGAAATTGTAAACTGCAAATGTACTAAAATTGAAGCTTCTGTTACTTCTCTTGGAAAAGTAATTATGCTTTGTGTGCGTCTGTGTTTTCACAGCCTTTTGGGCCAATATTGTTTTTCCCATTGTCTAGCTTTCCCATCACAACTTTTCATCTTCCACATATCGTTTGAAAGGCCTATTTTCTCTGCAATTTTTTCTTGAATCTAACAGTGTGATGTTTAGACACCACCAACCAAATCATTATATCATAATCAATAGGCATACTGCAAAACTTGCTGTTCATTTGGGTCAAGAGTGATGTCTTGCCTACTCCTCCCAAGCCATATAAACCAATAATTCCCACATCTTTTTCTTGGAGTAAGCTTCAAACTTTAAGCAATGTTGATTCCAAGCCAACCGTGGACTCAATAGGTCTTACATCCATTGGAGCTACAGGTTGGTTCTCAGCCACCTTGTCAAAAACTCCTTTCTTTTTTTTTTTCTTTAGATCATCCATTTGTTCAAGTTTTCTAGCCACTTGTTGACAAACTTGTAGCTAGACTTAAAAGTCATGGAAAAGCAGCGTGCGAGGCATAATATCTGAGCTTCTTGAGGGATATCTTTTACCAATTCCTCAACTTCTGATATCTTTTGCTGTAGTTCAGCACAGTCTACGCTCCGGTTCACGCCATCCCTTTGCGCTCTCAATTCTTACAAGGAAAGAGTCAGAGCTTTATGATTTTCTTCAAGCTTGCACATGTAACTTGCTTGTCTAACAATGCAATCCCAGCTACAAGAGACTGTATCCTCTATTGAGATTGAGATCGAGCACAAGTTTCCCATGACTTACTACAAAAAAAAAAGAATGGAATTGTGGCTTTGATTAGAATTACTGCTCAACTTGTTGAATTTATGAGTGGTCGGCAGCATGGGCGGACCCACGTCGACACCACTCACTTCTTAAAATATTTTAGTTTTTATATTAATTTCTATTAAGTCCATAGCATCTAACTTTAATCTGTGGATAAGCACGTACCAAACTCTGATTAGATTAGAAAATTAACAGCAAATAATCTTTTCGTTTAGCCATTCATAACAGCTAATAATCTTCCTTAAAGTTAGTTGAAATTGTAACCTAGCACTTAAAGAATGGCTTATTGTACTTGTCATAGGTCACCCTGCAGGTATCTAACATGGGATACGTTATTGGAGTATTATTTTTTCTTCATAGATAAAGATTTTGAGGTGCATACTTGAAAATAACTTTATTTTGTTTCATAAATTTCTTCCAATCTGTCTCATGATTTGAATCCAAAACTTTCATCTAACTTCTAGAGGGTCTTCGAAGTGATTTCAAGTATTGACTTATATCTAATAATAATGTCTATTAATCTTACAATAAAAATAAAGGTGAGGACAAGTAAATAATAACAATAATAATATGAACAGGACTTGTAAGAGACAATATATCAAAACAACAGAGCAATATCAGTAAGGATGTAAATAAATCACACTAATTCCAAAACTTGACAACAAATTAAGTAAAGAAGAGCAAAGCAAACAGATTTAGAGTTAGCAAAGGTGAACCTAATGGCTAATTGGAAGTAATCTTACTACCAAAAAACTCACACCTTTGATATCTTCAGGATTCTCCTTCATTTTCCCATCAGTGGGGTTCGGAGAAAGGCAGAAAAGCATTTTGAGTGGCTTTATTCTTCAATTCTAACGTTTCCCACCACTCCTTTTCTCCTTGAATGCAGATTTGATTTCCCTTAGCACTGTCAGAGTTCAGTTGGGGGGATTCTCTCACAAAGATTTCTGTCAATCAGAAACCTTTGAGGTCCTTCAGATTTTCTGCATTTCAACATTGGCCAAGGCGTGACTCGACAAAAAGGCATTTATTTCGAGCGGTTTCATCTTCCCATTCTAGCTCTTCCCACCAGGACAGCGTTCCTTGAATGCTGATTTTATTCCGCTCTGGGTCAAAGCTAAGCGGGAGCTTCTTCAGTTTTGAGCACTTGAACACGGAGATGTCTGTCAAACATGGAAAGGGTAAGGCATCACTGCATATGCTCCTCAATTGTGGTAGATGTCGTAAATGAAGCTCTTTTAGTTCAGCAAATGGGTTGGGATGTGGAATTCCAACCACATTTTCAGCTTCATTCAATTTTCTCTCACTCATTATTTCTTCCATTTTAGGACAGCAATGAACAGAAAGCATAGTCAGATTTGGAGCAAAAATCAGCCACGTTACATCCCTCAGTCTGCGGCATCGCTCTATGAAAACGCGACCAAGTGCATTAAAAGAAGGAGTATTGGTTTGTGTCATTCTTATTTCCCCAAAGTTCGTTGTTATCTTCATCTCTTCCATGTTATCACAATTAGCAACATGTAGGAACTCCAAGCGCTCCATGTTTGCTAAAGATAAAACATCCAATACCTTTGACTCTGTAAAATTGCGAAGCACTAGTTCTTCAGCGCATCCTTGTAAACTGTGGGAGCTCAAAAATGTTTCAAGAGCAAAAGCACTTTTTATTTCTATACTCAGCATATTCAAGTGTTGCAAGCATTTCAGTTCCTGTATTAGACCTGCATTACCTCCATTCAGGACATTGCCTTCCATCGTTCCGTCTTGATAGTAAACACCAGAGCCAACCATTCTGTATACTTGCAGAATTGAAAAGCTAGTTATCAGTTGCTGTGGGATTCTTTTCAGATTCTCTGTCGAGCTCAAGTCCAAGCATTTGCATTTTGTTAAACTCTTTAGCTTAACTGGCAACTCTTTTATACCTGTACCTGATAGATTGAGATACTCTAGCGAAACCAATTCTGAAATTCTTTCTGGTAATTCCTTCAGATCAGTGTTATCTGACAGGTTTAGAACCCTCAGATTAGGCATGAACTTGAAGAAGCCTTCACTGATCACCTTCAGGTTATTCTTGTTGAGAAATAAAGTTCGAAGATAGGGGCATGTGGGTGTTGACCAAAGATTTGCTATTTGATTTCGCATCAATGACATTCGTCTCACACCTTCCCATTTTCCAACATCTGGTGCTTCACCTAATTGGAGCCCTACTTGAACAAAAAATCTCTTCTCAATTGCTTCACGCTCGCATGCTATCCACAAACACATATCACGAATCACATCATGCATCCTCACATAGTCTTCTCCAGCTTGTTCTAATAAACAAGCATTGAGAAGAGAATCAATAATATTGTATCCTTGCAATAGAGCTTTGCGTATGCTGTCAAATTCATCCAAAAGGCCCTCACAAAACCAATACTCTATTAGATTACGTTTGTTAATGACATGATCCTCAGGATACAAACTAAAATATAAGAGGCATGATCTCATTGTGTCAGAAGGCAGGCTATCATAACTGAATATTAAAGGAGAATATACCTCTTCCTCCATTCCTGCAAATCTGTGTGCGGATTGCTTTAAAACCTCAATAGCATATTCCCAAGCTTCAGGTATCCTCTTGCAAGCCATGGCTCGACCAATTGTGATTAGTGCCAGAGGCAGTCCACCGCACTCTGCAGCCACCATTTTAGCTAGCTCTCGAATGTCTGGATGGCTATCAAGGGTTTCTTCTCCAACCTTGTCTTGAAACAATTTCCACGATTCATCTGCTCCCAAACACTCTACTTTGATTTTCTTCTGAGCTTCCATTTTACCGCATACCTCTAAATGACGAGTTGAAAAAACTAGTTTAGAACCATTCTCCAGACTTGGTAAAGGTATCCCTACTTTGATCAAATCCACACGCTCCCACAAATCATCCAAGAACAGAACAAATTTTTTTTTGTTCAAAACTGTAAAGATATCTCTGGCTTTCCCATCACAACTTTTCATCTTCCACGCATCGTTTGAAAGGCCTATTTTCTCTGCAATTTT
This sequence comes from Theobroma umbraticum, assembly GCF_002168275.2. NCBI lineage: Eukaryota > Viridiplantae > Streptophyta > Magnoliopsida > Malvales > Malvaceae > Theobroma > Theobroma umbraticum. The sequence goes on from NW_018397274.1 coordinate 1,306,146, forward strand.
TTCTTGAATCTTTCCAACAGTGTGATCTTTAGACACCACCAACCAAATCACAATGTCATAACCAATTGGCATACTGCAAAACTTGTTGTTAATTTGGGTCAAGAGTGATGTCTTGCCAACTCCTCCCAAGCCATATAAACCAATAACTCCCACATCTTTTTCTTGGAGTGAGCTCCAAACTTCCAGCAATGTTGATCCCAAGCCAACCGTGGACTCAATAGGTCTTACATCCATCGGAGCTACAGGTTGGTCCTCAGCCACCTTGTCAAAAACACCTTTTTTCTTTAGATCATCAATTTCTTCAAGTTTTCTAGCCACTTGTTGACCCAACTTGTAGCTAGACTTAAAAGTCTTGGAAAAGCAGCATACGTGACATAATTTCTGAGTTTCTTGAGGGATACCTTTTATCAATTCCTCAACTTCTGTTATCATAGTTTCCGCTCTTGAAAGCCAGACTTGAACTTGGCTGAGCCGCTTCAGAAGTTGTAGTTCAGCACAGTCAACCCTCCGGTTCAAGTCATCCCTTTGCGCTCTCAATTCCTCCAAGGAAAGACTCAGAGCTTTGTGATTTTCTTCAAGCTCGCACATAAAACTTGCTTGCCTAGCAATACAATCCCAGCAACGAGAAACTGTATCCTCTGTTGAGAGTGAGATTGAGCACAAGTTTCCCATGACTTGATGAAATTTTTGATTGACTCACAACAAAAAAGAATGGAATTGTGGCTTTGATTAGAATTACTGCTTAACTTGATGAATTTTTGTGTTATCGGGAGGAAGATCAAGGCTTTTACGAGATCTAAGGTCCAGAATGCATGTCGACTTACTTTGTAATAAACCAGTAATATCGCTGTCTGCTTTGTTGGATTGGACCCTGATTTAATTTTTGCCAGCTGTGTTGCATTTGTATCAATGATTAAAAGAATAGGTAGGTGACAATAAAATATTACTTAAATGAGGCATTCTAAACGACCTTTTTCCTTCCTTTTTGATAAAATGTGTAAACATATATATTATCATTTCTAATTAAATTAAAATATATTGATTAATTTTTATTTATTTTCTTATTAACATAAAAAATTTTATTAATGTAAATTTTACATGATCGATAATTTTTTTATTAATTAAATATTGACTATTTCTATCTAATATCTTGAATTTTGGATTAAAATAAACTGTTATTAAAAAATAGAGGAAAGATCGATGGCGATTAAAGTTCAACCATGATGAAAGTCGAGGAATGATACAGAGAATGTTTTGGGAATAATTGATTACTCATTTATTGAAAAGTTGTATACATTGGTCTATTTATAAAGGACAAAATAAGTTAATTAACTATTTAATTACTCAACTAACTAACAATTAAAAAGCTATCAATGGTAACTTAAAACATAACTAAAACATTGTTGCTTCTTCTTTAATTAAATGGTGTGCTTTGTGCTCCCTCTTTTCTTTTCTTAATCTCAGATAGTTGAGACAGTGCGTTCTAGTTTTATTTTCTTTTCTATTTACAAAGCAACTTGTATTCTTGTATGTTGTTGCATTTATTTGCTGTTGTTTGAATCTTGTTTCTTTATTATCTAAGAGTCTGATCTTGGTTGATACTCCCCCTTACGAGGAACCACAAACATTGTGAATGTTCATCTTGTATAACAATCTTTGAAATTGTTTAGATTGCAAAGCCTTTGTAAATGCATTTGCAACTTGTATTTTTGATGGTACATAAGCTGGTTCAATTACCCCACTTAAAATCTTTTCTCGAATGAAGTGACAATTGTTTTCTATATGTTTTGTCCTCTCATGAAAGACTGGATTTTGACTAATATAAATAGATGACTGATTATCATAGTGAAGCTTTATTGGATCTTTGTGTTGAATACCAAAATCAGCAAGCAGACCTTTGATCCAAATTACCTCACAACAAGTGGTTGCCATGGATCTGCACTCTGCCTTAGTTGAGCTTCTTTTAACTTATTAATGATTCTCCAATAAACACACAATATCCAGTAATAGACTTCCTACTCTCTAGACGGCCTACCCAGTCACTATTACAATATGCTGAAATCCTCAAGTCAGATTCTGTTTTCATCAAACTTCCCTAACTAAGTGTTGCCTTCAAATACTTCAGTACTCTATAGGATGCTATATAGTGCTCATGTGCTGGCTCGTCCATGAATTAAGCCAAGCTTTGTTTTGCATAAGATATGTCTAGCCTTGTGAAAGTCAAATAAAGAAGTTTTCCCACCAACTATCTATACTTTGTAAGATTTGCTAACTTATCTTCTTTGCTTACTTTTCTTAGCTTCACATTATAATTAATGGGTGTTGATATTAGTTTAGCTCCAAGAAACCATGCTTTTCTAGCAAGTCAAATGTGTACTTTCTTTGACATACTAAAATTCCTTGTGGTGACCTTGCTAACTCAAGACCAAGGAAATATTTTATTGTGCCAAGATCCTTAAGCTTAAACTATGAGGTCAAGTATTCTTTTACAGTCCCTACAACTTGAGTAGAAGTACTACCATTAAGAATGTCATCAACATATGCCAGCAGAGCTATAAAATCACCATCACTTGCATTCATGGTAAATAAACAATAATCTGACAATAATTGCTTGAAGCCATAGTGAATAATAGAGGACGTTAATTTAGCATTCCACTATCTTAAGGCTTGCTTAAGTCCATACCATTATTTGTGGAGTTTACATGCTAATTTTTATCCACAAGGATGGTCCCCTTTAACCTTATATCCCTCAAGTAGTTCCATGTAGACTTCTTCATTTAGATCTCCATATAAAAATATATTTTTAACATCTAACTGATTCAGTGTCAAGCTGTTTGCAGTTGCAAGTGCAAGAACTATTCTCACTATAAATTGTTTAGCAATAGGACTAAAAGTTTCTTAATAGTCAAAGCCAACTACTTGACTATATGCTTTATTTTCTTCCAAAGCCTTTAGTTCAACGACCATTGCTTCTCTCTAATGTGAATGTGTTACTGCTTGGTGATAAGATGTAAGGTCTTGTATGTTTGACAAAGATACAGTAAATGCCTCAAGTGCCAGTGACAAACTATGTAGTGAAATGAATTTGGATACAAGATGTGAAGCAACAATACTAGTATGAAAAGGTAAATCAAGTTGGTATGCTTCTAAGTATTTTAGTATGTTTTTCACTCTTGTGCTTCTTCTAATTGGCTGAATTAGATCAGAATTATGGTTTATTTCAAGTTGACTAGTACTATTACTATTAAGCAGACTATTGCTAGACGATGAATTTTGGGAAATTTCATCATTCTGTTGGTTTGAAATTTGTTCTGATGTTGGTGAAGGTTCATTAAGACATAATTCAGGTTGATGTTGATCAAATGAATGAGAATTGACAGGATTTGAATAAAAAATATTAAAAGGAACAGCATTCATGTCAGGTGTTTGATGAAATGTATTATCCTGTCCACCATGCTTTGTATATTGGAAAGGGAAAATATCTTCATGAAAAACAACATCTTTGGATCCTACACCTCTTTTAGCTTGAAGATCATATACTTTATAGCCTTTGACATGGTTTGGATAGCCTATGAAAACACATTTGGTGGCCTTGTTGTCAAACTTCTTTCTATGTTGGGATTGTGTTGAGACAAAACATAGACATCCAAATACCTTGGCCTTTTGAAGATTATTTCATAAGGTGATTTGTTTTGCATAACTCTAGTTAGTACTTTATTGATTATATGTATGGTAGTTAAGACTGCATCCTTTTAGAATTTAAATGGCACATTTGACTGAAGTCTCAAGGCTCTTACCACACCAACAATGTGTTGGTGTTTCCTTTCCACAACACCATCTACTATGGTGTACCAATGTAGGATAATTGATGAACAATCCTATTGTTGTTATAAAAATCACTGAGCTCAAATTCTTGTCCATTGTTTGATCTTAAACATTTTATAAAATTGTCAAATTAATTTTGAACAAGACTAGTAAAAATAGGTATAATTGATCACACTTTTGACTTGGTTTTCATTAATTATATCTAAGTGAAACGTGAGAAATCATCCACAATAGTTAAGAAATACCTATGTCTGTTCAAAGTAAGAAGTTCATAAGGTCCCCATATATCTATGTGAACTATTTCAAAAATTGCTTTGGTGTTTTGAACATGACTGGAAATGGCAATCTTTTTTGTTTTGCCATTGGACATTCTTCACATAACAAATCACTTGAACAATTAATTTTTGGAAAACTTTGATGTAACACATTAATTATTTCTATTGAAGCATGCCTTAATCTAAAGTGCCTTATATCAAAATCTGTGTACTTTGGCTTGGAGGAATTTATAGAAAAAACAGAAAGATTTCTAACAAAGTTTTTAAAACAAAAATAAGAAAAATCTTGTTCAGCTTGGTTATCTTGCATTAGATAGAGGGCTGAAGACACCCTAGCAATCCTAGTCACTCTCTATGATGGAAGATCCTGAATAATACAGTATTTGTCAATGAAAAAGAGACATGAATCCTTTGATTTGGTTAATTCACTAACTAACATGAGGTTAAAATTAAAGATAGGAACGTAAAGAACATTTTTTAGTGTTAATGGAGATGTTATCCTAATAGTTCTTATGTTAGCAAAGGAAATTTTTTAGTGTTAATAGAGATGTTATCCTAATAGTTCCTATGTTAGTAATTGGAGCTCTGCAATTGTTTGGTAAGTGTACAAAATGGTTATCATTTGGATCAGCAAAGATAAATCTATCTAAAGAATGACATATATGATAGAAGCACAAAAGTCCATGATCCAATTGTCTTGTTTAATCATAGGGTTACTAATATGCTTAAAACTATGTGGCAAATTTTTTGGAGTGTTGAAACAAAGATGATTGGATACAATACCTGCAAAAGCAGAGTTGATCAAGGATGGTTTGTGTTTAGGGCTTTTTGGTGAAAAAACTTTGACCATCATTGCAAGTCATCCCGTTCTCATTGAAGAGTTTTATGAGCTTGTTGACTTGTTGCTTAATTGCTAGCAATTAAGACTTAGGACCATTACCAACTGACTCATTTATCTATTCTGATTGCATTGCTGAAAATGGAATGTCATTCATACTAGTAACATTGTTTGCAATAGTTTCATTTCCTAAAATTTGTCTTTATCTTATTAAATTTAAAATCTTCTGGGAACCCCACCAACCTATAACATTTCTCCTTAATGTGACCCTTTTTACCACAATGTGTGCACTATAAGTCCTTTCTACCTTTCTTATTTGTCTCACTAGTAGTTAACATAGCAGATGACTCCAATGTAGTCTATGCTTGAATCATCAAAGCTCTTTGAGTTTCTTTTCTTAAAACAAGGTTGTAGACTTTATTTAAACTTGGTATAGGATCCATGAGAATTATTTGTGAACTTATGGCAAAGTATGCATCATTCAGACCATTCAAGAATCCATTCAAGAATCTGAATACCATATCTTTGTGGTATTGATAATTGTATTTCTTAAAACAGTTTGCATTACATCTTCGACACTCACAATGTGGTAAGGGTCGAAAACTTCTCAATTCTTCCCAAACTCTTTTGAACTCAATAAAGTAAGCATCAACATTTCTTGAGCCTTATATTATATTGTCTAATGTGTACTGTAGGTTACAAATTCTAGTGTTATTAGGTTGAGAAAAGTTTTGCTTAAGTGTGTTCCAAATTTCCATTGCAAAATCAATGTAAAATATTGTTGAAGCTATAGGTTGTATGATGGATTGGTTGTTACACTAGATCCAAGAGAGGTAAATGGGATCTATGATCTCAAGCATTGTGTGAAATCTTACTTTGAGTAAGAGGATAAGTTAGGAAATCTTTAGATGAGCATATAGATTATATATTTTAAACATCAAACTTAGTTTTAACCTTAAAAAGAATTCATTGACTCTTTCGATTGTCTGTCACTTTTGAAGTAGAAAATTTTTTAAGTCTAAAAGAAATCAAATAAGTGATTTTTATAGAACAATCTTTTGAAAAAATGATGATAATGATTCCCTTGATTTTTAGATGGTCAAAAATAATTTTTCATAATTTTTGGAGAACTTTGTTATGGTAATTAGGAGCAGCAAATTTAATTTTAGTCGAACTTTTTTGATTTTGTTTTGAAACCAAAATTTAGATTTTGATTCTTTTGGATTTTTATTTTTTTATATTTTTATTAAATCCAAATGGGGGGTTGTTTGCTTATTTACATTAAATATCTTAAGTAAATTTAATTTAAATAAGTTGTGCAAGTTTTTATAGGCAATCTGCCTCATAAACTGCATTCTGTCTCAAATGTATCGATACATACTCATGATGTATTGATACATTTAGTCTAAAAAGTGTTTCTGATGAACATGTATCGATACATGTTCATAACGTATCAATATAATCTCTCTATAACTAAATGTATCAATATATGGGCAAATATATCGATACATTTCGTTGATTTTTGAAAAAATAAAAAGGGTAAAAGTGTTTTTCACACCTTATAGTGTAAATATAACCATTATCTTAAGGATTTTTCATTTTAAGCTGCCTCCCATCAGTTTTTCAACAAATCTAAGCTCTTTCAAACCCATTTTCACCCCAAATCATCATTTTGGAAGATTGGAAGCTTGGTTTTAGGTTTTCCGAACAAAGGTGACATCTTTTAACTTTTAAATCTTGATTTATGAATTTTTCAATACTAAAGATATTATTTTTATGCCTAGATTTTCTATTGAACACTAAAGCACAAAGATTTTGTGATTTTCCTTAGCATTAAAGCTCACCTAAGGTAAAGATGAAAGATTTATGGGTTTCTAAGCATTGGTTTTAGCTATAAAAATAGTTTAGCTAAAAGCGAGTAATTTCAAAAGTTCCTATAATGATTATTATGAAATTCTTATTCTAGGAAATAATTGTTATGAATGTTTTGTAATAGGAACGCATGAAAACTCCATGAATTTCGCCAAAACAGAGTTGTGATTGGAATTAAGAATTGAATCTCCAAGTAGGTGAGTGGATGCACTACCTTCAAATTATTTTCATATATAAAGCTAGTATGATTTCAATGAAAAAGGATTAATTATGTATGTTGAAATAATATCTCTAAAATAGTTTATTAAAGGATTTGATTTTCAAGAATGAAAATGATTTTCTAAGAAAACATATTGTTAGTAATTGTGTTATGATTGACTCAATGGTTTTTAAAGCGTTTATGAATCTACTACATATGTAAATATTCTATTATATATTAGTTTTCAACGAGGGGGGACAAGCACCTTATATTTGAAGTCCACTCGATTACTTCGATCTTCAAACTAGTGTGGGTACGAGATATTGTATATTTATTTATAGATGTTATAATATGCATGTTTGGTATGATGAATACCATACGATTCAAGTATATGATGTAAATTTCATATACCATATGAGATGATTAAATATGCATGATGTATACCATAAGATTGTGTATATGATGTAAACTTCATATACTATATAAGGTGATTAAGTATGCATGATAAATGCTAGGAGATTATATATATGATATATATTCCATATACTACATGAGATGATTGAGAAAACGTGATGAATGCCATGAGATTATGTATATGATGTATTTTTCATGTACCTTATGAGATGAGCAAGCTTGTATGTGAAGGACATTCCACATACCTAATGCTACGAGTATGAGAAGTCTATGAGTGTGATTAATTCAACTCTCATGTGGTGCAAGTGATGACTTCACTCCTATGATGCATCATAAATGTCCAAGGTGCAATGGGACTGTACAATATCGATCCAAGGCTGATGGGGGACATTATGTTTATGGCATGTTGCATATTAATGTTGTTTGAGTATTGTTCATGATCTGTACTCTATGATGACATGAAAATGTGGTTAGTGAAAAAGAGAGAGTCTTAGAGAAAGTTCCAAGAGGTTGGGGAACTTAAAGAATGGTAAAAATGGAGGATTTTGTCCAAAAATTTGATCCCTGGGCTAAAAGTATTGATATATTCTAAACAGAATACTTTAAAAGGCTTTTTGTGTGAAATGTATCTATATATTTTACTAATATATCGATATATGTATGAAAGTATTGATACATTTAAGAATGTATCATAGTTTTGGTGCAGAATAGATTGTTTGATTGAATTTGATCAGAAGTTCAAAGGTAAAGGATACCCAAAGGTCCATATTGACATGTTTTCATATGAATACTATTCAAATGTGTTCAAATAACATGTTTTATGAATTCTATGATTAAATTATTTATGAAAGACATGAGATTACAAATGCATGTTTATGAAATACTCTTATCCCCTGATTTGCTCTTTTCTCGTATCCGCTCATGGAGTCTTTGTGACTCACATATTATTTTCTCCATTTACTTTGTTACAGATCAGTGATAGTGTCTAATAGCAACCGATGTCACAGATACTTGTGTCTGGTCTTCATGCTTTGGTAGGTATACAGTAGCCACTTAATGCGTAGAGGGTTAATCACATTCCGTTGATGAGTCAGTCTTTTACTTTATATTTGTGTTTACAAACTATGAACACATTTATGTTAATGTTGCCAATGTTGGGCATTTTATATTAATAATGTCATGTATAAGATTACAATGACGGCTTGAGAGCCTACATGTACACCCAAGGGTGTTGTTGATAGCAAATGTTAATGTACACCATGTTAATGGCACTTTTCATATAAATATGTATACCAAATACTTAATCTTATACAATTAAGTTGAGAAGTTCCTTAATTATATAATGGGCTGAACTCATGTCCCAAAGCACCCCCCCTGCAATGAAACGCCCACCTCGTGTAAATTACCTCTTGATTCATTGTCAAAGAATATATTCACATGTATTTATACTTCACATGTGGACCACTAGGAAGTCAATTGCGGTTTCAAAGCATTGTTAATATAATAAGCAAAATTATTGAAAGAAAGAGAGAAAGGAATAAAAGAATACAACATCTTTTAAAGTTCTAATTTTTTTGTTCACATTCTATGATTGAATACCTTATCTTTGCTTGACATCAAACAAGTTGATCCATATCTATAGTAGAAGTTATATACTAGAATATAGTGTCAATGATGGCCTCCTAACATTCAAGGATACACATTTGTTTTTTACATTGAAAATTATCGTACAGGATTAAATAAGGTTATCTTTGACAGAATTATTTAAGAAAAATAAGTATTTACGAGATTTAAACTCGAAATTTTCGAATCATTATTTAGATATGACCTCAAGTGTTTATGATAATCATTTCAATCTTTAATTCAAAGCTGACATGATAGAAATGATATTCTCAGTATGAGCAAGAACACTTTCAAACTAATTACAGGTCTCAACTTCATTTTGTCTTTCTCTAGTTCATGTGATAAGTTGAGAAGGTCTTAACAAAGCTTTGATACCATGTTAAAAAATAATAACAGAAGTGGAAAGAATCAGGAAACTGCTATAACTGTTATAAGCTCTTCTTGTTATTGAGGTGAAAAATCATTCCTTCCCTTCTTTTTATATACACTTTACAAATGATGGAGAGTTCTATGCAAAGAAACTCTGTAATCTTAAAAAATACATTCTGTGAAAGATCAAACTAACCCTTTGACTTTAGCCTTGTAAATGTTTACGTAATTTACCGCTAAAGTATAGTGCATGTACCAATTTTGCTGGCTTAATTCTTTCTGTGTATGTTTTTCTTTTTGACTTTCTTCGGCTGTCTTCAAGACAAAATTTGTTTCCTGTCATCGAGGCATTGATTGTCTATTACATTGTTCTAGGCATAGTTCAGACTGTTGAGGTGATATTGGAGTTGCTGTTCTTTCTGGTGCTGCTAATGGAGTTGCCACAGATGCTGCTGCTGGTGCTCTTGGTATTGCTTCAATATCACTTAATTATTAAAATTAAACATTTATATGATATTGACGCTTCTTTGATTTAGAAATTCAGAATGCAAAGCCTTCATTTTCCTAGTTGAGAAAATGAATTGTGGCCTGAAGCTCATGCTTGATGACATGTATTTTTGGGACAATACTTAGATTCTTAGCATCTTGACAATGCTAGATAGTGTGTATTCTAACATTTATGCGCTGACCCATTGACTCATCCACTGACTTACATCCAAGAAACTATTAAAGCATTCTCCATGAAACAACTTCTGTCATAACTGCTGATAGAAATTAAATTTTGCAAATGGTGGAATCAATTTAGAAGAAAAAGAAAGGAAAAGAAAATAGCAAGCACTAAACAGGGAAAAAAGATTTGTGGATTAGCTAAAATGCATACTCTTTGATAGAATAAATTTCTTGGCTTTTAATTTTGAAAGAAAATTGGAGGGGCCTATTCAATTTCTAAGCAACATATATGAATTCTCATGACAAGAAGAAAAATGCAGCAGGCAGATTTGATGTACAAGGAATAAGGCCTATTCTCTTACTCCCTATCAGCTGGCAATGATTGCTTGATTGAAGTAAATCAAAAAATATTTGCCAAACAATTCAGTTATAGAATGTGATAACAAACAAGGCAACCATACAAGATAGGGAAAATACAAAATACCAGTAGCAATGCAATTGCAATAATCTCCATTGATTTTCTGCCTCACGAGATAATATAGTCGAGAAAACTGTAGACCATTTTGTAAGGAAGTGTTCAGTGTCACTGCATCGATCCTCTCGTTCTAACTATTTCCACCATTCTTCCTCTCCACTGTTGATTTTAACGTGTGCGTGTAGCTACCATCAAACAAAGAGACTTGTCCAAGCACCAAACTGTGGTCAGATTCTCATGCATTTTTCTCACCACCTGCACAAAGAATAAGAAGGGATGTGTGTGGATTTCAATTATCGGAGAATTGGGGAAAATTCATACTCATTAGTAGACTAAGAAGGCTACTAAGTCATTAAAAGCAAGGAAAGTTCCTAACTGCCATTCCAAGTGAACAGAGATTATTCTAACCAAAATGTACCAACTATCTGGGAGTTGATTCATCCTATTATCAAACAGTTTATGATTCCTAGCTTCCAAAGGTACACAAAGGATGATGACAAAGATTGAAATCCAAACAACACCCTATTTCACAGTTATCTTCCTAGTAAAGCCTGTATCAATCATCAGACTCACTTGTCAGATTGTCTTTTTTCTCAACACCTCCCCAAAGACTAAGAAGGGTCGCAGATTGCAAATATAATCAGAGAAATGGAGAAAATCCATTAGTGGCTTCTTTGGTTTTGAGCAGCAGAAATAGCAGAGAAATGAACAACAGAAGAGAAAAGAAAAGTGACAATGCATTGTGTGTTGAATCATTTCATTATTTTCTGAGAGTCCCCTTCAATAACTTTCTTAGCTGGACCTACAGTTGGAAAATTCAGTGTTAAAACAAAAGAAAGTCAAATTTTAAGTGGGGTAGGGAAGAGAAATAGATAATGACAAGTGATATGAAAACGAAACGAATGTAATTTTGTGTTACTATAACATATAAACAAATGAATTACTCTCATAAAAAAATTAATTGTATTGAGGTTATGCGCATGTCATCAATGGCGTTTCATAAATATTAAAAGGATTTGAGTGCTTTTCTTCCACTTTTCTTTCCTTTTTCCCCTAGTTTTCCCTCACGTGATACTGTGTGGGGCTCAATGATAAAGTAACAATACCCTGGAGACCTGATACACTTCAATTTCTATTAAGTCAACAGCATTTAACTTTTTTTTGTGGATAAACACATACCAGACTCTCAATAGATTAGGAAATTAACAGCAAATAATCTTCTCATCTAGCCATTCATAACCGCAAATAATCTTCCTTGTGTTACTTGAAATTGTAACCAAGCACCTAAAAAATAGCTTATTGTACTTGTCATAGGCCACAAGGCAGGCATCTGACATGGGGTACATATTACAAAATTATTGTTCTTTTACATAGATAGGATTTTGAGTTAAGTAATCGAAAATAACTCTCTTATTTAATAAATTTCATCTGATCCATCTCAGGATTTGAATCTGAAAATTCCATCTAACCACTCGAGTGTTCTTAAAGACTTCAAGTACTGACTTATATAAACAGGACTTGTAAAAGACATTATATCAAAGCAACAGAGCAATCTCATCAAGGATGTAAATAGATCACACTAATTCGAAAACTTCACAACAAATTAATTGAAGGAGAGCAAAGCAAACAAATTTAGAATTATCAAAGCTGAAGATAATAACAAATTGGAAGTAAACTTACTTTCCAAAATCTCACAGCTCTGATGTCTTCAGGATTTTCTGTATTTCACCATCAGTGGGGTTCGAAGACAGGCAGAAAAGCATTCTGAGTGGCTTTATTCTTCCACTCGAGCGTTTCCCACCACTCCTTTTCTCCTTGAATGCAGATTTGATTTCCCTTAGCACTGTCGGAGCTAAGGGGGAGCTCCCTCAGTTTGGGGCATTCTCTCACAAATATTTCTGTCAAACATGGGAAGGGTAGCACATCCCAGTGTATACTCTTCAACTCTGGTAAAAATTGTAAAGTAAGATTTTGTAGCTTAGCAAATGGGTTTGGATTCAAACTTTTAACCAGATCTGCAGCTTCACTCATTTTTTCCTTGCTCATTATTTCTTCCATGTTTAGGCAATTAACAACCCAAAGAAATCTTAGATTTGGAACAAGAATAATCCATGTCATGTCCCTCAAATTGGCGCACTCAAATATGGTAACCTCTCGAAGGGTAGGAAACAGTGAGCCTTGCATCATTCTTCCTTCCCCTTCCATCTCTATCTTCATCTCTTCCAATCTTGCACATTCACTAATATCTAATCTCTCTAGACACTGCATATTTGCTAATGATAAAACATTTAATGACTTTGACTCTTTAAAAACACAAAGAGATAGTTCTTGAGTGCAGCCTTGTAAGTTGTGGAAGCTCAAAAATCTTTCAAGAGCAGAAGCACTCATTATATGAATACTCAGCGTATTCAAAGATTGCAAACACCCCAATTCCTCCATTAGACCTTCATTACCATCATTCAGGAGATTGTCTCCATCTGTTTCGTATGGATTATGAAAATGGTTAATCCCTCCATTCAAATGTGGCAAGCACCCCAATTCCACTATTCCATCTTCATTGTCTTCAACCATTTCTTCTTGAGAATAACCACCACCAGACCGAAACATTCTGAATATTTGCAGCTTTGGGAAGCTAGATATCAGTTTCCCTGGAATTCTTCTAAGAACGTCCGTGTATCTCAGGTCCAGGTATCTTAATTTCGTCAGACTCTTCAGCTTAATTGACAGCTCTCTTAAACCTGTCCGTGATAGATTAAGACATTCCAGTGAAACCAATTCTGAAATTCCCTCTGGCAATTGTCTCAGACCCCTGTTACCTGCCAAGTTCAAAACTCTGAGATTAGGCATGAATTTGAAGAAGCCGTCACTGATCACCTCCAACTCATTATAGTTAAGTAACAAAGTTTCAAGATTAGGGCATGTGGGTGTTGATGTGAGATCTTTGATTTTATTGCCTGTCAATGATAATCTTCTTACATTTTCCCACTTTCCAACATCCGGTATTTCATTCAATTGGAGCCCTGCTTGTACAAAAAAGCTCTTTTCAGGTGCTTCAGACTCGCCTGCTATCCACAAAGTCATGTCACGAATCACATCATGCATCTTCACGTAGTATTCTCCATCTTCTTCTAATAAACAAGCATTAACAAGAGAATCAATGATGTTGTATCCTTGCAATTGAGCTCTTCTTACGCTGTCAAATTCATCCAAGAGCCCCTCACAGAACCAATACTCTATCAGCTCAGATTTCAAAATAAGAACATCTTCAGGATACAAACCGCAGTACAAGAGGCAAGATCTCATCGTGTCACAATGCAAACTATCATAACTGAATTTTAAGAGAGGATACACCTCTTGTCCCATTCTTGCCAATTTATGTGCAGATTTCTTCATCACCTCAACTGCGTATTCCCATGCTTGGGGTGTCTTCTTGCTGGCCATGGCTCGGCCAATAGTAATTAGTGCAAGAGGCAACCCACCACACTTTTCAGCCACCTTCTGGGCTAACCCTGGAATATCTGGATGGCTATGAAGGGTTTCTTCTCCAACTTTCTCTCGAAACAATTCCCAAGCTTCATTTGCTCTCAAACACTCTACCTTGACTTTCTGAGCTTCCATTTCATTGCATATCTCTAGAAAACGAGTAGTGCAAACAACCTTGGAACCATTTTCTTGGCTCGGCAAAGGTATCCCTATCTTGGTTAAATGCACCCGTTCCCATACATCATCCAAGAACAAAACGAATTTTCTTTTACTCAAAATCCTGAAGATATCTACGGCTTTCTCCTCAGAACTTTTATTCTGCATCCACCCATTAAAAAGGCCTATCCTTTTCCCAATCTTTTCTTGAACGTTTTCCACCGTGTGATCTTTAGACACCACCACCCAAATTACAACATCAAAATCAAATGGATTACCACTCAACTTGTTGTTAATTTGGGTCAAGAGTGTTGTCTTCCCAACTCCTCCCAATCCGTATAAACCAATCATTCCAACTTGTTTGTCTTGGAGCAAGCTCCAGACCTTAGCCAATGTTGA
>NW_018397274.1:1320752-1367402 GCF_002168275.2 Theobroma umbraticum
ACGGTGGGCTCAATCGGTCTCACATCCACTGGACCTGTAGGTTCGTTCTCAGCTACCTTGTCAAAAACTCCTTTACTCTTTAGCTCAACTACTTGTTTAAGTTTCTTAGCCACTTGTCGACCAAACTTGTAGCTAGACTTGCAATTCTTGGAGAAGCAGCCTGCGAGACATAGTTTCTTCTTTTCTGTAGGGGCATCTTTTATCAATTCCTCAGCTTCCATTATCACAGTTTCCGCTCGTGAAAGCCAAACTTGAACTTGGCTAAGCCGCTTGATCATGAGTTGTTGTTCAGCACAATCAACCCTCCGATTCACGTCATCGCTTAGTGCTTTCAATTCCTCCACTGCAACACGTAGGGCTCTAAGGTTTTTCTCTAGCTTACAAGTGTAATTCGCTTGTCCAATAATGCAATCCCAACAACGAGAGACTGTGTCATCTGTTGAGATTTGGATTGAGCACAAATTGCCCATGTGTTTTTTTCTTTTTTATATAAAATTTGATTTTGAACTGACAAAACAAAGAAGAGTTAAGGAGCTTGTTGGCTTTGAGGAGAATTCCTGCTTTTGATTTGAAGAACTTTACCAGTAAGTCAAGAGGAAAATGCGAGTTTGACCAGAGTGAAAGGCAAACCCTTCCCTACGAGCTAAATATTTCTACGTATGAAAATCATATACAGTATAAAAATCAAATATTGGGACACATTCCTGCCCAAATTTTTCAAAATAATTAACCAATCTTCTATTTTTTTACCCTAAATGCAATTCATAGCTTAAAGTCCTAAGTCAAATTGAATATACAAAAAAAAAAACTCAAGGATATAAATAATCCTAGGAAATTGTAAACTACAAATGTAGTGAAGTTGAGGTTCCTGTTACTTTACCTGGAAAAATAGTTATGCTTTTATTTTTTTTTATGGCCTTTTTGGGCCAATAATATTTCTCTCATTGTCTCTCTCTCTTTAAGGATGGCCATGGTCAAAATATTTGAAAGTTCTTTGTATCAAGACATTTTATTTAATTTAATCTTTCTACTTAAAACTATAATATTTTAATCTTTTTGTTTTGAGAATTGTTTTAATTTGATCATTAAAAATAATTAATTAAAATATTTGAATACTCTTATAATTTCTTTCTAATTTCTTGAATCTCTTCATTTTATCATTTGTTTTTTTACTCAAACAATCTATATCAACTAACAAAGGATCTCCTAGTTTCAATTCATTCTCCGTCAATTGATTATCATCTTCTTCATCAATGTTATTCACTATGTTGACCAATGTTATCGATAATGATAGACTACCGAACCCATCATAATTTAAATTACACTCGGGTCCCAAAGGCAATTATCTCAACATCAACATTCCTGCTCTCTGGTTAGTCACCCTCAGTTGTGTCCTCACCCTCTAACTTTTAATATTCAATCAGTAAAATAGAAAAATTGTGGGAAGAATTTGAGA
Organism: Theobroma umbraticum; assembly: GCF_002168275.2. NCBI lineage: Eukaryota > Viridiplantae > Streptophyta > Magnoliopsida > Malvales > Malvaceae > Theobroma > Theobroma umbraticum. The sequence goes on from NW_018397274.1 coordinate 1,322,209, forward strand.
GCGTTTTATTACATTTAAAAAAAATAAAATAAACTCACCTTGTATTAGCAAAATAAATAGGCCTAGGATACTTAATTATTCTTATTTTCATTTGCTTGTTTTGTGGGTCAAAAGGGATGATGCCAAACATAAACAAACAAAAGTGATTCCATCGTGTTACGTGGTGAGTATTGAAACTTTTGACACAACTTCATTTAGGAGATCAAATAAAAAAATGACAATGGAGAGGCGATATGCTAATTGCAAAGTTGTCGGATTATCACTTTTCTAATCATCCATTCAAACCACTAGAAATAATTAGATGGTTGAAACTAAGCCTTAATGAAATGAAGCTAAATATAGATGATAGTTTTAAACCTCAACATCATCTTGCTGCGGGGGAAAGGAATAGTTTGAGACCACACGTGTAAACTCTTATTTGGTTCTTTGAAAACTTTGATTCCTGTGACTCTCTAACATCGAATTACTTGCATTACAAAGAAGTTTGTGGTTATGCTGAGATTATTATTTCTCTAAACAATGGATTGAAGTGGATGCTATGGTTGTTATATACATGGCAAAGGTAGGACTTAAAGGCTCTAATAATATCTGATGTATACTTGCATCTATAAGAAACTGTTTGCAAAACTTTTCTCATAGAATTTCTCATATACATAGAGAACGTAATCAAGCTGCTGATTATTTGTCAAATTTTGGATGCTCCCACCAAGGTCTAAATGTTTTTTATGAAGCTAATTAATACAGAGGTGAGAGGTATCTTGAAGTTAGATAGATTAAATTTATCATATATTAGATTTAAATAATTGTAAAAGAATAATACTTCTAATTTATTTTTCTTACTTGGTATATTATAAAAGAGTAATTCTACTTCTCTCAAGCATTCAAATATGTTAGGAAAGTAGCACTTCTTCTAGGTATTTTCTCTTTTATTTTTATGTAATTATGGAGATATGGTTTATGTCCCTCTCCTTAGTGTAATTATCTTCTTTTATCTTTAATATTTTACCATAGAATTGGCTCTGAGAGTTTTTCCATCTTGAATAAATACATAAATAAGATTTTTTTCAATTAAAAACAAACAAATAGGATTTGAAAATAAAGAGAAAAATTAACTAAAGCCCAGTTTTTCTTTTTTTGAGCTGGACATCTTGGTTCTAAAGATTGCTTAATTCTTTTTTCTCTAACAAGTATATTAAAAGAAAAAACTTAAACCCATGAGTATTGAAATTAATTATAAAATTAAGAACTCTTGGATCAAATCTAAACTGAAAATTCTAAAATCCAAAAACACCAATAATTCTTAAATCAAAACCAAAACCTAACCAACGTACTTACAAAATCTCATAAAATAATTATAAGAAATATAAGTGAAATTTATTCTTTAAGCATTCCAAAGAAAATTAGTAAAATAATGGGCATCTGAAGCAGAAGTTTCCACTGAACTTTTCTACGTAGTTAAAGTCGCCTTCAATAATTTAATTATATGGACCTACATGCAGTAGGAAATTCCATGATGTGGACAACAAATCACGTGCAAAGCAACCAAAAGCCATAGGGGGAAAAGACAGAACTGGTTGGGTGGAGAAATGGTTACTGATAAATGATATGAAAATGAAACAATACAATTTTCTATATATAAGTCATAATTGTTCAACATTTGGAAAAAAGAGAAGATGGTTACTGTTTTTATCCTTTTTCTTCCCGGGAGGTGAGGAAGAAATTCCATCAACATTCAAGTTTGAATATGAGCCTTTTTTTCGTTTGTGAAAATGAAGACCAAGATTAGTATGTGATTAATTTGAAAGAGAAGCTTCTATTTTGAAAAGTAAAGTGTGATTAATCTTTTGAAACAATATATCATATGATAAAGGCTTATGTTTAAGATGTATAGTGCAATTATTATGAATTACATATCAATAAAAAATAAAATAAATTTTAACTTAAAAGTCTTCTTTCACTTAATAAACATGTTTTTTAAATTAAAAAATATAAAATCGTGATAAGTGAGAACCTACCTAACTCTTCACTAATGTAGCATCTCCATAAACAATAATAAGATCGAGGTAGACTAAATCAAAAGGAACCTACCTAACACTTGGTCTGTAAGCAAGAAAGAAATTACTCAAGCATCGTCCATCAAAACAGCCGCTATAATGGAAGCTAGACGACGAAATGAATTTAAAGGAGTAATTAATTCAAAATATTGTTGAAAAAGAAGAAAGCACAGGAGCTATCAAGTACTAGATACAGAGGCAAAGAACTCACTTTCTTCTGTTTTACGTGATTGTAAACTAAAGAGAATATTCTTTTCTTAATTAGATGGCACCCTGGAGCTGGAGATGTATGGATGAACTAAAATTGCAAGTGGCCATTGAGGGGTCTGGTCCGATCATTCGAATTACACACTCGAGTTACTTGAATTTAGATAATTCATATTTGGTATATTTCAAATTTAAGTTGTCAATTTTAAAATAAAATTTATTTAAATTTGAGTTGCTTCGGATGAATTTTTTGGACTCTGGAACATTTCGAATTCAAGTGATTTAGGGTTCAGATTGAAGAGGTTAAAATTATTGACTTTTTCTTTATCAAATCGAATTGGATTGAGTTCAAATGCGAATAGATTGATCATATTTTTTTAAGCTCAGGGCAGCTTGGCAAGCTCTACCTAAAATGGATCATAATTATAATTAATTATAATTTTGATATTAAGTTTTCCCAGAAGAATTAGATGGTCATATTCAATTTGTAAGCAACATGATGAGATGCATGACAAGAACTAAAATGTAGCAAACAGTTTTGACTCTTGATGTGTACAAGAAATCAGGTCTATTCTAATCTCATATTATGTGATAAAGATTACATTAAATGATAGATATAAATTCAAACATTTGCCAAACAATACAACTGCAGAATGCCAAACCAAGCAAGGCAGAGGGAAAAAGAATTACAATACAAGAAGAAAAGAAAAAGTGACAATTACCTTGGTGATCATTTGATTAATTTAGCAATCTTCATTGCTTTCCTGCTTCTCAATGTCATCACTTCAGAAAGTATAAACTAAAACAAGACTACCAAAGGTTTACCATTAAATCATTCATTACTGTGGAATTTCCAAACAAGGGAATATCAGATAGACTGAAGTCTACATATCTGAATTAAAAGAATAAAGTAGGTGACACAATGGTACTGGCTCTCCCCTTGTCCTTGAAGGTTAGGTGCTTGACATTTAATATTCTCGAGCAAGGTTCGAAAGCCGGTAAGGAAAGGAAAACAAAAGAAAAGAAATATAATCAAATGAGGTATTCAAAAATACCTTTTTTTATTTTTAAATACGGCCTTAAAATATTCAACACATTGACGAATCTTAGAGGACAAAATGAAGGACAACATATAATTTAAGTCATAATTTTTATTTTTTATGCAATGATTACTTCCAATTGCCTTCTTTTATTCTTATTTATCTCATTTTATGTTATATTGAAATATATATATATATATGACTTTTTTTATTCTATATAACATTTGTCAATTCACTTACTTTACAAATTTAATATTGATGGACCTATGTATACATTATCAATGAATTTATACTTTTAGAGACTTAAGATTGGTGGATCGATATATTCATTATTGATGGATTTATCTGTTTTGGAGATATTATGGTTCAAAATCATTTTTTTTTTATGCAAACATAGCTAGATAATGATTGATATAATAGTTATCTTACCTTACAAACCACAATGATAGGAAATGCGATAGGTTTAGACAATTTTCAGTTGACTCCAAGCGTATTATGGGCCCAATAGGTCTTACATGCACTTGACTTCCGGGTTCGCTTTCAGCCACCTTGTCCAAAGCTCCTTTGCTTGTTAGCTCAACCATATCTTCTTGCAATTTCTTGAAACGAATCCTGCAAGACTTAATTTCTCAATTTCTTGAGGACCATCTTTTATCATAGATTCTGCCCTCGAATGGTTGGTTCTTTCTCTGCAAGATCAACCTTGCACATTATCCCTTAGTGCCCTCAAGTCACCACATTCGACAAATCTTCAAGATTTCCTTCAAGACTACATGTGTAAGTTGCCTACCCAACAATGTAATCCCAACAACGAATGATGATCCCCCTCTACTGAGCATGAGATTTAAGCAGAAATTGCCCAAGGTTTTGGTTAAATTGGCAAATTTATGACTCAACATGTTCAAGTTATTAACTTTTCTTGATCAAATCGAATTGGATAGAGCTCACTTGTAAATAAATCAACCAATTTTTTAAGCTAAGACAGCTTTGTAGGTTTCACCTAAAATCAAGGATGGAGCAAGTCAACTTTTGCTAGGAAGCCAAAGACAAAAGAGGACTCCATATAAACAAATATTATATAACATTGAGAGAGGGATACTCCTACAAAATTACATATAGACAATTATCTTCTGACAAATCATATATCATGTTCACTAACATCAACACCTGTTACACGCACAAGCATAATGTAAAATAACTATTGGAACACAATTATATATGATCGTTCATGATCAGATTATATATTGTATTACCAAGTCAAAAATAATTTATTCAACTATATACCATTTAATTCTTTAAATTAGAAATAAGAAGGAGAATAACCAAAGACTAATAAAAATTATATTATAAGCTTTAAGTCTAGACTCCTTTCAAAAAAAAAAGTCTAGACTCCTTAATTTAAAAAGACCGAAAATATTGTTTGACTTGAACATTATTAAACCAATTAATTTATCAAAAATTAAAAGATGTTTTCAACAATGTAATAAATATATAGTAAAAAAATATAAAAAATTTTAAAAATTTTGGAGGCCCCTGCCTAAAATGGACTGATTAAATTAATTATATTTTTTATACTAAGTTTTTCAAGAATAATTAGATGGTCATATTCAATTTTTAAGCAACATACATATAATGACATGCATGACAAGAACTAGAATGCAGCAAGCAGTTTTGACTTTTGATGTGAACAAGAAATCAAGTCAATTCGTATATATCTCATATTTGCTGATAAAGACTACATTACATGGTAAATAGCATTAATCATTTATCACTGTTGATTAAAGAAATAAAATAGTCAACTCAACTCACTGGCTCTCCCCTTGTCCTTGAAGGTTAGGTGAGCCGGTAAGAAGAGGAAAGCAAAGCAATTAAGAATATCCAAATGAGGTATTCCAAAATACCTTTTTGATAAAAAAAAATGCAACATAAAATCAAAGACAGCATAATAGAATTAGATAATTTGAACCCAATTATGGGCTCAATTCCATCCACTTGAGTTGTGGGTTCGTTTTCAGCCTTGTCGTTAGCTCAACTACATCATTAATTTTTGTAATCAACATGTAGCTAGGCTTGCAATCTCTTCCACACATTATCCTTTAGTGCCCTCAAGTCACCCAATGCAACACTCAAATCTTCAAGACTAATTACACGTGTAATTGTCCTGTCCAACAATGCAATCCCAGCAACGAATGACGAGATTGAGCAGAAATTGCCCATGAATCGTTAAAGCTTTTGGCTGATAAACAAACGAAGAACTTTTATGACAGAAATTGGTAGGCTTTTCTTTTGTTGTTGCTGCTATTGAGAAATTGGCAAATTAGGTGAAGGGTTTAAAGAAGCCAACTAAGGACACATGCAACTGATTGGCATTCACAGAGATTGCTTAATACTACAAGAAATTAGGGTGCAAGGCCACTGGCTGATCAAGGGGACTCAATCATTACTCCCTGGATGGCACCTTTGGGGCATCCTCAGCTGGCTTCACCTCACTGTTTTTCACTTCTCAATTTCAGGCCGCAACTAAGGAAAGGAAAGCTTTCGTGATCCTCATTTTTCATTTAATCTTCTTATCTAACTTTTAGAGGTGTTAACAGATTCTAGCTTTCAGAGGTGTAGACCAAACCCAACTTGACCCATCACACATCTAAAATCTAATGCAAATGATAAGTTCATCAGCTTAATTTAGTGTAAATTGTACTAATAGTTCATAATCTTTTTGTAATTTTTTTTTATTACTTGTCACTTAAAAAATTGTATTCAAGGGGGGGGAGGAAAGAGAAAGCAAAACGTAGTCGGCTCCCAGTCATACTTTCCCTAGTTCGTACCAACTTGGCTTTCCTATAACCTCAATGGTCGGACATAGGAACTTGAAAGTCGAAGCCCCTTTTTCTTACATATTTCGATTTGGTATTATTAGAATTTGGTCGACATTTCCTTATGGTCAACAAACGAAAATTCCACCTGAACAAGTCCAATAATCATATGTCCTTGATGGACTGAGACATTGATAGTTGAGACCTGATCATGATGCTGCGCTGCGGCTGGTTATATAAGTTGTCATTTTGACAATTCATGGCAGTAATAGTGTGACAGAGAAGCACTGAATTGACCATTAAAGCCGAGAGAGATTTTTTTCAAACTAGATATCAGAATATCAGCTGCCACTTTCCACTACAATTCATTTGCATTCAAAAGTTACAACCGAAGCAGCACACTCTAAAATGGAAAGAATGAATGACTCTACATTAAAGGCACCACAGGTTGCAGTGGCAACAACCTCTTTTTCCATTTTTTCTCTACAAATAGTACAATATCCTGCTCTGGGTTTTGCTTGGTTTTTAGCAAAAAACTGAAATAAGAAAGGTGCCCAAGAACTCCCCCACATGTTATGGCATTAATTTTGTTTGCTTTAGTTCTGCATTGGGTATCTAACTCCGGCTGCTAGTACTCTCTGCTGCTCTATCTGAATCGATGGTAATGATAATTGTTAGTACTTAATACTAATAAATACATTTTGATGAAAAAAGATGCAAAAAGAAATCAAAGAAAATATACCTGAAAAAGTTCATGCAATTTATTCTTGAGGAAACAATACTCATGTTCTAAGAGCTCCAAAGCTCTCAGGCACCTGCATTTGACATGCCAAAACATCTCTTTAGCCTTATCTTAAAGTGGGTAATGAGGTTGTTTCTGATTAAATATAAAATAGTGAAGGCAAAAGGTGAACTTGGAAGTTGGATATGGAGTAGTATAAATGTTTTGACATTAAAAAAATGTGCTAAGTACATTGAAAAAGCAAGAGCGAGGGGCGTGGAAGCACAAAAGTAGAGGTAGAAAGGAAGGGGGGTTGGGGGGGGGGGGCATGCATACCCTGCACGGTTGTTCTGCTCAGAAGCGGCGCGAAAGGCAACGCAAACGTTTCTGACTCTTTTGGCACCAATGCTAGAGCTGCTTCCCATGAACTGATTCAAATGGATTCCAATTTTCTTGTAGTCCGAGAACTCTCTATCCATCCTGTCCCATCAACCCATACACAATTAACAATTGCCCATCTATTGAATAACGCAAGTAAATACTCTAAAAAGTTCAAATGAGAGAGAGAATCAGACAGCAGCCGCATTATTGCAGTCTCCCCAGGAAGGGAGAGGAAAAGGAAATATTCCCATTAATTGAGAGAGAAATCAATCAAGTTAAAAACAAAAGACAAAAAAAAAATTGTATAGGGAGATAAATTACAGTAATGATCTGAGGTTCCTCAAAAGCTTCTCGGACTCATGGAAGTAGATGTTGACAACTTCAGATACAAAATTTGGAGAGCTCTCATCTTGAAGTTGTTGAAGTTGCAAGAATTGCTCGTCCAGTACTCCCTGAAAACATCAAGTTACAGCACTTTTTCAATACTAAAAACCGCAAATTAATTACCCAAATTATCTCGCTAGCATTGTTTCCTTTTCTGATACTCAGAAACAAGAAAAGAGCCTGGTAAGCTTAAGGGAGGCACAACTTTTTCAAGGAAGAAACAAAAGGAGAGCAATCTCAGGACGGAGAAGAAGTGGGGTTTAAGACTTTCTCAACTTGATCAAAACAGAAAGAAGAAACAAACTATAAAACAAATGAGAAGAAGAAGAAGGGATATGGGATATGGTAAGAAATGACCATCACCTGGTGGAAGAGGAATGCGAGCAAACGATTCATGTCTGCCCGCAACCGATCCGCACCCAACCCCAACATCCACACAGGCAGACCCGTCTTGGCTAATCGGTTGTTCAATCTGCACAAACAATGGCTGCAATTCAACAAAAGGGTTTTCAAGTCTCTTATGACTTGTACAAGTTAATGGAGAATTCTTCTTTGTTTCCTTTTTCTTTGGTTTCACTCTTTCAAGGGTTTAGGGTTTTGTGTTCTTTTGCTTTCTAGCGGGAAGCTCACACTCAAAAGCCTCACGGTTCACAGCTATTTAAAGGGTGAGAGTTTGGTTTGGACCCTCAAGTTGTACAATGCAACGGTAAATATTAAAAAAACACTTAACAACACATTCAAATATTTTAAAGAGCTAAAATATTCTACTCCCAAACATAGCGCGTGGACTCACCCACAACCCTATTTGGTGGAGCCAAGGTATAAAAATAATTCACAAGTACTAATAGGCAAAGGACAAAGTTGTTAGAATATAGAAAACATCATAAAAATGGTTTGAAGGGGTGTATTTAATCATTTTTTAAAAAAATATTTTTCCGAATTCATTATTGGTGTGTAAAAGAGTTTCATAGGATAAACTTCAAATACACAATAAGTTTAGTAATTGATTGCATTTTGTATGAACGAAATTAATTTACTGAACTTTTATCGATATATGATAAGATTATCAAATTTCTAATAGAATTTTTTGATAACAAAACGATATAGAAGCAATTCAAAAAATTTGAAGGTAGAGAAAGTGATTGTAAGTTGTTTCTCTATTAATACAATTTCAGAATAACCAACAAATTTTATTTATAGAGAAATATACATCTCTTTGTACAAAGTTAATCAACCTTTTGAATAAATATAGTTGTTTGAATAAATATAATTTTTCGACCAAATAGAGAGAATGCAGTAATTATGTAATTTTTTTCTATAAATATTACTTTAACTTATATTAATTAGGGGTGAGCAACATTGTAAGGTTATCACGGATCGTGGTGAGCCAATGGGTTTGGATCTATTTTGAGGTGGTCTTGTGACTTATTAACGAGTGACCCATGATTCAAATTTTGTACGACCAACACTTTTAAGGTGGTCCATTGTCCTAGACATTTTATCCATTTACCCTAGATTAAAAGACTAGACTTGTTCCTATAGTCTAGTCCTTTTGAAATTGAGTCTTGAATCAATTCTAAACTACCAACCATTTAAAAACTTATATAAAAAAAATAAAATAAATATTTAGAAATTATAAGACTTGAACTCATAATAAGAAAGATGTTGTTTTTGCAAGATCTTAACCATATTAAGTTAAAGAGTTACATATTATTAAAACATTTATATCCAATACAAACAATAAATGAATAAATAAAAAATCTACCTACAACACCAAACAAAATGTAAGACTTTTAAAGTAATGTAATTTTAAAATAAATGTGAACTATATCATGGATATGTATGAATTTTTCTTATAGTATTTATGAATTTGATATACTATTTGAGTGTATATTATTATTTTATAAATAATTATAAGAATTCTTAATCATATCAAATCATAAGCTTAATCGTAGAGTTAATCTTACAAAAATATTACCTAATCCATGATTAAAATTTTTTAAAACCAATCATATACATGTGATGTATAATCACAACTTTAAGAAAATTCACCTAAACCATGCAGTGGCGAAGGGACTGGGGGTTTAGTAGAGCTCCCGTCTTTCAAAAGTTTTAAAATTTCATAATATATTTTTTATTTTTTTTAGAATTTTAGAATTTTATTTTTACATTAATTTTTTTGGTGAAATATCTTATAATAATTAGTCAATAATTAATTTTAGTAGACTTAGAGATTAAATAAAAACTATTGTAGAAGAATTATTTTCTAAACCCCACTGCTCCAAGACCTTAGGATCACCTCAGTTCTTGTTTGTCCCCTCAAACGCAAAATCCTTCCTCCACCACTAAACAATGCTCACCTCTAAATTATTACAAGACAAAGATTAACATTTTCCTAAATTCAATAATAACGAGTGAAATGAAATTGCAACTAGACATGTAATGGTACCTTGGGTATGGGGTGTGAGGTTTACATGGAGGAAGAGAGAGTGAGTAAAGGCATGGGGCTGAAGGAGAGGGCGTGCAAAGTGGGTCCAAATCGAGGTGAATGTGGGGTATCAACCGGACCAGCACACAAATGTCCAAAGACTAATACTCAACAGTTCACAGGCTGTGCTGTGAGACCCTGCAAGGGTAAATAGAGGGTGGTGATTGACCTGTTGTCCCCGTACCCAGTCACCTCGCGTGCTGTCTGTTTTGCCAGGCTAGTGCGGCGTTTGATCCCTCACTCCCACCCGACAGCTGCCTGCAGCCGGTAACCTGTCAGTCACCTCTCCAACTCTTTAAAACACAGAACAGGACCAAAAGAAAATGAACACTAACTTTTCACCTATGGAATAATTTACTTATCCCCTTTCACACATGCTGCCAAAACAAACACACACACACACCCTGGCGACTGCTTTTTCTTTCCGGCTTCACTTTTTTCTGACTTTCTTTCTTTCCCTCTCTCTTTTCTCGAGGAAATTGTTGAGGTTTCACAGGCTTACGGTCAGCTGGAGCCTGCATTGAAGTATGGGGAAGGAAGGAAGTAGAAAAAGAAGCGCCCGGTAAACAAGGCTAACTGTGACAGGTTGAGGGTGAGGGTGACAAGTAAAGACACGTGGCAAAACGGGCAGTGCTTGATTTGTCTTTTTGTTGGTTTTGATCTATGATGAAATGATACTGAAAAAGTGAGGCAGTCTATGGGGGAATATGGGAGTTAGGAGTTGGTACATTATGATCATGATGAGACTTTTCAAAGAGTAAGGTGATAAATGTTTGGAACCTGGATATAGACAGCATTTGAGTCAAATTATGAAAGCACAAAAATATAGGTGTGATTTTCTTCACTTTGCATTATGGGGCCATCAATATGAGCTTGTTTCATTATGATTTTTATTGATTCTCTCCTTTAGTATCTACTCCTCCTACTAAGCAATGACAGGAGTCAATACTCTATAATGATCATTTTGGAAGCAAATTCTTCTGATATCATGGAACTGTTTTAACTTTTAAATCAAGCAACTTGAATTGAATGGCATCACTTTTTAAGACAACAGATAACATTCCCTTCCCTCCAGGCTCCAACATTCAGACCAGTTAATAGCCTATATATATATATATATATAATATTAATTAGTTAATTTGATGTAGTTGCCAACATTGACATATCTATATATTGAAATCAATATTGTAAATTATAAAATCCTCAACACTGATGGAGTAATTTATGCCAGCCATGGAATTCTTAAATTCTACTCCAGAAAGTAGCAGGGGGCCTGCAACAAAATACTCAGGTAGATGATGGGGTTTACAATTATTTTACACATTCTCCATTGGCGAACGAAGCATGTCAATTTGTTTACAGGAACCACGACATTCTCACTTGGAAAAGCATGCTTTCTGTTGACGTAAGCAAAACCTTCATCTCTTCTTATGGTGCTTCTGTTTTGTCAGATCAATTATTACTATATATCAGATACATTTGTTTTTTCTTCTCTATCTATGTATCAGTACAGCCTTCGCATGGAGAGGGAAGGCAAGAGAGAAAGCATGCTTTGGATTGATATAAGAAGATCATTGAATAATGAACCCAAAAACCACTTGTTTAAAAGGAGGCGATTACCCCAATGTCTTAAGGGAAAGTAATATTTAACATAGACTTCATAATCATGCTTTCTGCTCCCGTGCTTATTTACTATAGCCATTACCCCATTGTAAAAAGGCCCCCTCTTATTCCTTTTGTCTTCATTTGCTTGGGAATTCCAAATGTTGGGGAGGGTGTCCTCCTTATTTAGACTCCCTTCAAGTTGAAATCATGTCTCTTATTATTCCGTTGGTTCACTTTTTGAATTTCTTCGAAAAGCCATGAGGTCATTTTGAGGAAGGTCGTTATATAATAATTGAGGAGACTCAGTGCTCGAGATGCTGCTTTCCTTTGTCTACTTCTACTCTTAGACTGGTGCGTAGTCATAGGATTTGTCCAAGGACATGGAATTACAAATTAATGTTTTGTGCAATATTTCCTTGGTCTAGTATACAAAGATGCAACAAATTTGAAGGTTTTGCCTTGGTAGATGGGAGCGATGGCAGTACTATAACTGGTTGTTTTTGAACCATCAGCCATGGTTCGGCTCAAGTTACCAATATCTAAAAGTTCCAAGTATGGGCTTTATGACCCAAAGTTGGGTTAGCGCGGCTTGGATTAGAGGTTTAATTTAAGTCAATAAAGGGTACCAAACAAGCAAACCAAGCCGAACCCAGTCTGCTCAATTTTCTACACAGTGGGCACCCAAGAGCAAACCATTTCTGGAGCCTGGGCTTGCTGGGCTCAAGTTTTGCCACGTGCTTCAACCCTGGCTCAACTTATATTGAAGTGGACATCCACAGCGAAATGTTGCACTGTCAAAGCTTAAGAGCTTGGAAAAGAGGCAAAAATAATCTGTTGATTATATGGACCTTTAGTTCAGGTCAAGATGATTGATTTGTGTATAACTGAAGAAATGTAGTTCACAGCTAGAGTCCTGATGGTGCGGCAGTACCAGCTCCAGCAAAAGTCGTCCATTCACCTAAATAAGTATCTCACCATGATTAAGCAAACAACTTTGAAGGCCTAAAGATTAAAGACTACTTTCCAATGCCGACACCTCAGCTGCTGAAAGCCATCCTTTTCTTCTGAACTTCAGTAGGCAGCTTAACCTCAGTTGCCAGTCCGGTAACTTGAAGAAATTTTATTACACACCAAGTCATGTCCAGTTGCCACCATTCCAGACCATGTCTGGCTGAGTACTCGAAAGCATGGTGGTTATTATGCCAACCCTCTCCAAATGCAAGCAATGCCACCCACCTGACAAAGTTTGCAGATTTTTTTATCAGTAACTTCTTAAGAAATAAACTTGACAAGAACTAGATGTATATTAGTAAGGGAAGTCAATTATACCAATTGTTCCTGGACAGATCACCAGTATTCCATGCTTGCTTCCCCCACACATGACAAGCCGAATTTACCAGCCAAGTGATGTGGTAAACCCATACAATCCTCACACCCTGCAATGCTAGCACGTTAATGCCTGGGCCTCCTTATGGTTAGTATGCTTATTTGTCTTCACTAAGTAAAAGTTTCACTTTTGAAGATTAAAATACTACAGAAACTACTCCAGTCCAAAGTTGTTTGATCTTCATTCTAGCAAATCATATGTAAAGACAAATGGGCTCCCCAAAAGCAAAATTTATCTACCTGGGGAATCAGAAATGATAACCCCAGCCACATGTTTGTTACAGGATTATCTTTTTCTAACAAACTGTCAAAACCGTTATCATATTAGCATAGATAAGCATGGCCCAGCTTAAAGATTCAATTAGATAAGACTTCCAACTTGTGATTTAGTCCACAAGCGAGAATCTACATGCTTTCTCATTTCCCCTTTTCACTTTGAGCCAGAGTACAACTTCCTATGGCTATGTTCTTTCCGGTCAACTTAATGACAAAAATCATTTGTCATTTGGAAGTAGGGCCACTAGCTTGGTGGTATGAAGTAAATTGCAAGTGGAAGGCCCACCAATCAAACAAATGGTTTGGGAGTCTTTAAGGATGTTTACCTTTCTTTTTGCTTTTTCTAATAACAAAAAGGGTTGGCTGCAACTCATGCAAGAGACTATGTTGGTGGAGCTCCATGAAAATTTATCGCTTAAGATACCTCGATGCTCTAAAAAGGAATATTCAATGCAAATAGGCTAATCCTCAAAACATGGTAAAATTGAAAAACTTGCTTACCATTCCCCAAACAAGGAAGGGAAACCCTCCTAGAGCATATAGCAAAACTCCAAGTGCAATTGGATGAAGAATGTAGGTACCCTGAAGAAACTTGTAGAAGGGCTGCTGCCGTAGATCCCCAACATTGGTTGGTTCTCCACACTGCAAATGTTCCATTGACACAAAGCATTAAGAACATTAATTCGTTCTGTGTATATGTGAGTGCTTGCATGTTTGAGAAAGAGAGAGATGGAGTTACCCTTTCAATAACAGTGTTGGTATCAAAGAGCCAGCTCATGTGGCTGAACCAAAATCCTTCAATGGGGCTATGGGGGTCTCTGTCAGAATCACAAAATTGGTGGTGGTACCTATGTGTGCTTACCCAATCAATTGGATTTCCCTGCAAACACCAAAACCAACAATCATATAACAATCAAATGATACTGCCGTGTCCATGAAAATATTCCTCAAAAATTTTTAAAGCTACCAACCTGAAGTGCCTGAACTCCACAATAAGCAAAGAAGTATTCAAGCCATTTTGGAACCTTGAAGCTTCTATGGGAAAGATTCCTATGAAAAGACAATGTAATCCCCAGAAGTCCTGTCACCACATAGAGTCCCACAGCAAGCCAAAAAGCGGGCCAATTGAAATGAAAAGGTGCGAAAAGGCTGAGCAAATGCATGGCTAAAACAACACCAGCAGTGGCCATATCCAAAGTGTTCCATTTTCTTCCCCAAAACACCTCCTTCTTCCTTTGCACCACCACATCAGATAACAAAATTCTACCCGAGGTTTTCCCTTCAGGGTCAGGCTCGTTTGCCCCAACTGACACCCCATTAGCCAATGCCAACACTTTCCTATTGCTGCAACTCCTATTCAAACGAGTGATAAAACTCGCCTGCAGAGGACTCTGCTCTCCGTTTATTTGATTGAATTTTGGGTTTTGATGGCCAAAGTTTAGGACTTTGCAAGAGCAAGATCTGGTTTTTATTGTTGTCGCTCTTTGAGGAGGTGATAAAGGTAAGGATTTTGGCTTTGACAATAACGATGTGATTGAAGCCATTGGGTCTCAATTGGTGGGGTTCTAAAGAAAAAACTGGGTTTTTGTTGGGTTTTATAAAAGTTGTGGTTGGTTTGTCCTTTTTTTTTTTTGAAAGATGGATTATTTATTGAACCGATAGTTAGAATGCCCTGACAACTCTTGAACCAGAGTGGTAGAAGACTTCTATTAGCATAAGAAGACTGGCTTTGGTGAGAAGGTTGGTTTGTGCTTAAAACGACAAAATTTGAAGATTTTGTGTTATTGTCAAAGCATGAAGTATATAAAGCGGGAAAAAGCGTGGATTATAGAAAGACAAAAGTGAGGTAAAGAAAAGGACAAAGGAGATAAAAGCTGATAAGGTGATCTTGTTTGGATGAGAAGATGTGAGGTGAAATAAGACTCAGATATTCTTTTGTTAGGATTTTGTTTTAGCCTTCTAATTTTCTAAATAATCTACTTGGATGGATAGATATTTTTTCTCTCTTTCGTTCTTTCTCTCTAAGCAAAGTTCCCTCTTTTCTCTGGTTCTATCCTTTCTTGCCCGGTTGACAGATAAGGCTACTCTCTCGCTAGGAAGTTAAAGCAGCAGAAAAACCCGTGAGAGAAATGGCGGCAACCGCGTCAATCTTTACGTCTCCGACTCAACCCTTTTCGGCCACGCGGTCGGTGAGAGGTACAAGTGCCAATCCATCTATTTCAAAGCCGAGTAGGGAGTCTCTTTAGACCTGCTTTTTTAAAACCCAATTACGGATCTTTGAATGCTTAGATCGTTTTTCACGATTTTGTTTGGGAATTTAAGGTCAGCTCCCTCGAGCCGAAATTGGGTACAAATCTTAATCACCAATGGTGTGTTCAGCTTAGGTACTCTTGCTTAACTGGAACTAACTGTACCCTTAACAGGCAGCAAAGAGGATCTTTCTTTATAAGTTATTAAATTACAAAGCATGGTAACTAGATTATCTTGCGAGATATATTGAAAACAATGGAATTATCCAATCATTTTGCCTTCAATTTAAGAGTTTTTTCATGCTTGTCTGTGTCATGATTCATGCTCTGGTTTTTATGCATAAGTTGGCATTTCTACTTTCTTAAAAGCTTGCAAGTTTATTAACCAGTACAGTGTTTTTGCTAGGTCTCTGGTTTTGAGGCAGTGCAGAATGGCAAATAGGAATCCTTAGGCTATGACCTGTTTTAGATTTGATTATTTAGGACGCAACACTCCCTTAAATTTCAATCCTGTATTGCCCTGCGTAATTCTGTACACTTCTAAGCTGAAATTATATCATTTGAGTCAGAAAATCCAATATCATTGAGCAAGTCATTTACTTCGTAGTCTCCATCAAATGAACTAGAGCTTCTAAAATGAGGTGGTAACCTAGGGCTTTGGAGTTGGCAGTTGCTTCATTCTGTTTATATCTACAATAAATTCTATGTGCTAGAACAAACTAATGTTGGTGTGTCTCAAAATGCAAATTAAAATAGCTAGACTTGCCTCAAATTTCTGATGCCTAACAGTTTTGCAATTTTTTCAGATGCAGCTAGCAGCTTTATGGGTGCATCATTGCCACGGAATTTTACAAAGACGAAAAGATTAGTTAAGATAAGTGTAAAAGTGACTGCAGCTGCTACTGTTACAAAAAATCCTATGGAACAAATTAAAGAGTATGGATTCTAGTTTCCTTCTATTTTTGCTGATTCATTAAGCTCAAAGCGTTCTGGTTTTGGAGTTTTCTTTGAAAAGAATTGTTGAGTTGGGTTTTTGCATTTTAAGGAATAATATCTTCTTTGGGAGTGGAAAATTGGAGGAATTCACCTTTTACATGTTTCTACATGCAGCATGCTGAAGTTATATGTATCTCAAGTTCTAAAATGCAATGTGGTGGTGTTTGAAATTTTTTAATCATTCAAACAGAATAATCTGAAGATTCCTGCCCAACAGGTATGCACTCCCTTCGTGGGCTATGTTCGAACTGGGGAGGGCTCCTGTATATTGGAAAACCATGAATGGTCTTCCTCCAACTGCTGTAAGTGTAGCATTGCTGGTTTTATTATTATTATTTTTGTTTATGTTGCTTGAAAGCAAGGGCAGGCTGTTGGCTGTTGCAACTCTTTTCTATAGAGATTGCCTTTTTTGACAGGGAGAGAAGGTGAAGGTTTTCTACAATCCAGCTGCAACTAAACTTGTTCCAAATGAAGAATATGGCATTGCTTTCAATGGTAATTTGTGCTCATGCACTCTTAGCTTTAATAATATAATTAACCAAATTGGTTTCCGTAGATTTCAATACATAAAAGTCTGTACAAACAAGGAGTACTACCTGTGAAAGGACTCTAGTTATACTATAGATGTAACACTATGGCTTCTGTTATGTCCTAAAAGTACAAAACAAAATTATTCATAAAATGAAGTATTTAATAGGCTTGTTGTTACCACCATTACCAAGGTTATTTAATAAATTAAGCAGTTTTTCTTCATTTGGTTCTATAACAACACTTGGAAATTTTGTTCTTGACATTATTACGGAAAATAGGAACATTTTGATTTTATTCTGCATTATCAGGAGTGTGCCATCAGAAAAGGGAAAAAGAAAAGAAAATGAAAGAAGAGGGGATAGAATAACTTGTAATCATTTCAAATACCACACAGTTGAATGACCTTGGTTCATGGCGTGACTCAAATGGTCTTTGATAATTTCCACAATTTATTTTCCATAGCTCAGCTATAGTTTCTGTTCAACCATTGGTTAAGCGAGTGGTGCCTGTAGTTCTTTCTTCAGTGGTTTATCTAGGGGTTCTAGTATTTGATTCATTGTTGGTTCGACTATAGGTTTTGTATGCAAGTAGATAATTGAAGTCCTTGGCTAACAACTTACTCAACTGTAACTCTGCAGGAGGTTTCAATCAGCCTATCATGTGTGGTGGTGAACCGAGAGCAATGCTGAGGAAATCTCGAGGCAAGGCTGATAGTCCAATATACACCATCCAGATATGCGTTCCTAAGCATGGTTTGTACCATTCACAAATTTTTTTCTCTTGGACAGTTCAACTCTCTCCTCAACTCCTAAAATCTACTTTTACTTTGGCAGCTGTGAACTTGATCTTCTCATTCACAAATGGAGCCAATTGGGATGGTCCTTACAGACTACAGTTTCAAGTTCCGAAGGCTTGGCAAAACAGACCAATTGAATTTTTTAACCGGGTAAATTTATGCGGACTTGGACTCTTTGAGTCTTCTGCCTCTAGGTTGAAGATAATTGTCCTGTGCTATGAACACATATTACATTTCGCATTCATGATTGTCATACCTGTAACTATTTGTAAGTTTGGCAAGCCATGCCTTACGAAAAAATGTTTCTTCTATGTTGCTGGCAGGGGTTAGGGAGGGTGGATCTGGAAAGTAAATTTGAAGAATTCATTTTTTATTTTGACATAAACTAGAGAACTCATTGCCAAACCATGCAATATTGTGAATTTCTTTGTTTCATTTTACACTTGAGTTAATTTCTATTTGGAATGATTGAATTGGTTCAGATTAGACAAGTGAGAGGATGATGTAACCTGAGACATGTGAAATCTTGTATTACTGTGGCAGGGGCTGGCAGAGGAGTTGAGTCAAGAAGGTGCATGTGACAGAGCAATCTTTCCAGACACAAATGTTGTTGTTGATAGATGTGTTTTGATCGGGAACTTATCTAAAGAAGGAGTAAATAAACTTCTTATCTGTTTTCTTCTTTATTCTATATCTTCATTTCGTTATTCTGCATCTAATTGCTAGCATCAACTTTATGTATGAACTCTACAATGGAACACTCTTGCAGGGTGATCGTTGCAGCCTTGATCTGGTTCCTGGATGCATGGATCCTAGCTCCCACTTATACAACCCTCTCGCTAATGTAGATGACGGGTCATGCCCAATTGACTCTGATTTTGAGGACTAGTGTCGGCCAGCCGCATCTCAGTCACTCATCTCATATCATTTAATACAATCATTGGGCAGAGGTCTAGAGTTACCATGGCAGACTATTTGCAGAATGACTCCCTGGTATCAACCGGTAGTCCCATAGCGCATTTGCCCTGCCTGTGACTTCTCAAGAAATTTGAATATAAAGCTGCAAATATTCATATGAATGAGTTACAGGATAATATTATTACAAATTGGCTATCATCTCCACCCTGATATTAGTTGCAGTATATCGTAACAGTTGTGAAGATGGAAATGAGACAATTCTTGTATAGAATGTAGCATAAGGCATATATCCTTAAAATAAGTTCACCGCATGATTCGACTGAATTTTACTTGCTTGGTGGCAGGGATCTTTAGAGCTCTCTTTTTGATGCTTAAGTAGGGTTAGGAGTTGGGATTAAAATTAGATAACAATGTTTTATTGACAGTATGATAATATCAGAAAGTAGGTTAGAAACTCTGCAGAATCTTACTAAAATTTGCTTGACAATAAACCCTTACAAAAACGGCAGCATCCGTGCCCTTTGCCTTAACATGAAGGCAAGGCCTCATTTGACTAGTTGCATAATTCTTGCCATCCAGAGATATTTATGCTAACAGATTGGCATCCAGGATAATTGTAAAAAGATTAAGTTTAGTCAATGGTAATTATCTCTCCAACTGAAAATATCATATCTCTGTCAAGTCTACCTAATGAAAAAGGACAGAGAGGGGAATAGGATATCCATGACTATGATGAAAGATGGAAAGCAATGTTAAAATGTGCTGAAAGCTCATCAGCTTGGTTTTAATTAGGACCATCAAACACCACTGTTCAGCAGCTAGAGGGCATAGATAATAAACGCATAATGAAAAAGATGTTCAATTAAAGTATTAGTTAAGGATCAATATCAAACTGGTCCAGTTCTACCCAGGTTACTAGGTCAGGGCCCCTGCCAAACTTCAAAGACAAGCGAAAGCGAAAAGGCTTTGTGTGCCATGAAAACCATGTGGAAGACTGTGATTCTTGGAATATGACACGATATGACCTGTCAAAAAACCATTGGCAGAGCACATGCTTTGAATGGTCAAAATTTTTCAAGAGTAGGACTTAGGTAAAGTTCTTTCGTGAATTCAACTTCCAGAACAGGACAAAGAAAGTAGAACAAAACACAATCCTAGGCTATACCTTTAACGTGCTTATCCTATACAAAAGGCATTTTGACAAATGTGAAATGACTGCAAGCAAGCAATGTTAGCACCCAAAGAAAACAGAGGCCACATTAAAAAACACAAGGATTAGAACATTGACACCCCATTTTAACTTGTTTTCTAAACTGCCATTCCAATTTTTCTTTTACCCCTTTGAGCAACAATTTACATTGCCTTCTTCAAATTTGAACATTGCCATTTGAGCAATTCTTCTTAGCTTAACAACCCCTCTTTCATGGTACCAGAAACAAGTGCACATTTTCTCTTGCTGTCTTCGTACTTTCCAGCAAGGGAATCGAATAGGATTCCAGCACCAACACCAACAGCCAAATCAATGGTGTAGTGACCCCTGGTACCTAGCAACCTCACAGCTTGAAGCACATTCAATGTATCAAATAACCATGCCAATTCCCATCTACGCATTCGCCTCATGTCTAACGATGCAATCACAGATCCAGCAACATGGCCCGAGAAGAACAGGAAGAACGATACATTCCCTACCGGAAAATCCACTCCTGAACCTACAAATTCCTGTCATTCCATGATTGAATCAGATCATCAAACCCAATAACCAACCAGAGTTAAGAAAGAGGGATTACGACTACCCTGTTCCTGACAACTCTAGACAAAGACAAAGATACCATTGACAGTGTTGTTCATTATCTTCAGAAATCAATCAAACATTATCACACCAATTTTATAGATATGAAATCAAACAATTCAAATTAGGGAAGGATAAGTTTTCAAATGTTAAGAACCTGGGGTAATGGGAGCTGCGTGGAGTAACCAAGAATCCCACGACAAGTAAACATGAACAAAGCGGATATTGTAGCCCTAGGCCGACCCTCGATTAGCCATGTCCATAGTATATAAAATGTCTGCATCCCTACAAACACCTAACCCCAAAACATATTTATCCAATGGTCAGATCATGCTTTTTATTGTAATCAAACTTTCTTAGAGAAAAGTGACTTTCAAAAAAAAAAAATTTCTTAGAGAAAAGTTAGAAACCATTCCAATAGATACCGTGTTAAGAGCAGCTAATAACGTATTAAGTTCCGGCCACGAAGACAACGCGCCATGGAATGAGCGGGTGACGACGAACCCCAAATCAAACGGCGGCGAAGAATCCGGCACCATCCGGAGCGTGTACTCCACGTACATGAAAAACAACAACCCGGCAGCAAAAACACACGGTATCCAATGATATCTAGCCACGTACATGACGTCATCTAAAGTCCACTTGAGGAACGACGCTTTCCCATAATAAACGCCCCCATTGAAAACATTATGATTACCACCACCATTTCCACGAACACCCATTTTGTTATCAGCAGCGACGACGTCAACGTTGTTGGTTTGGCCGTTAGCTTTGGTAGAACGTTTATAAGGAGAGCTGAGAAGGGCCGTAGTGGTGGTGGCTGCGGCTGCGGCTGCGGCGTTCATGGTTGGTAATGGTGATGGAAGAAGGACACATGAGGGGGTAAGAAAGTGATTGTGATCGTCAATGGTTACATATAAATTGAATAAAAAACACAATGGCGGGATTTCCAAAGAATTGTTGGTGAGAAAAGATCCCAGAAGATTGAAAGAATATTAAAATTTTGGTTTTGGTTTTGGTATTTGCATTGTAGGTAAGTTTCATTGGTTTTCAACGAGGCAAGAACTAACGAAACTTCAAAGACTTTTCGCACGGGGTCTAACGCGCGGTTGAGTTACCTCTAAACTATTTTATTTTTATTTTTAATTTTATATCACATTATATATAGACATATCAAACATAATCTTGTAACATTTTTAACTTTTTATGTAAATTTTATATCAATATTATGTGAATATAAAATAATAAATAATAATTTAATTAATAATAATTAATAAAGTATTTAATTTAAAATAAAAATAAAAATATTTAATTAATTATAATAAAAGAATAATAATTTATTTAAAATTTTAAAATAATTTAATTTTTTTAAATATTATATCTGAATATAATAATTTTTAATCTCGTACATTTTTAATTAACTGCATTTGAAGAATGCATAAAGGGCTCATAAAAGTAGATGTATAAGACCTCCATGCGTGGAATCAATTTTTTTTTCCCTTTTTATTTTTACTTTTCTGTTTTGCTACAAAACTATATATTTTTCTCTATGCTCATTTGCCATGTGCCATCTTGCATTAGCTAATTAATGAATTGGACCAGATCAAGGAGGAGGGAACCACTTGCATCTTATATCTAATTTTTTTATTAATGTGGTGATAAAAAAAATTTACATAATCGATTAAATTATAAATATTTTAAACATATAAATATAATAAAGTCTTCTATTTTATAGTTAATTGATTTTAAATTGGATATCTATTTTACAAATTTAATATTTTTATTAGAAGTTTTATATTGTAAAGTTTTATTAGAAAGCAATACAAAATTTAGAAGTATTCAAAGTTTTATATGTAAATTTTATAAATAAATCGTTATATTTTCATTAAAAAAATAAATAAATTGACCTTATAAATAGGAATGAGATTCATTAAACGTATTATAAATGGTGGGTATTTTTAAGTATTTATTGGTAGAATTGTATGATTGTGTTCAATCAAAGAGACTGATAGCAAACAATGATTGGAGCAAAATTCCTGTGAGAGCCCAGCAATAGAGAAGAGCCACCTCAACCACTCTTTACCCACCACATGCTCTTTTCACCGCAGGTGGTGATGTATGTCTTTTATGTTTTTGTTTAAAAGAAAATTTTATTTTTATTTTTTATATATAGAATTAATGAATTAATCAATGAATCAATTATTCGAGTATATGTTTATCTTTCATGTTCATTGTTAAAAATTTAAAAACTTACAGCATAGTTTCACGATCAAACTAACCTTTTATTGGCCTTCTTTCACCCTTGGATTCACCCCTTTACAACCTCTTATGTCCTCCATGAAAATCTCACCATTTTCTCCCTCGTGAAGATTGTTTGTTTCTTTTCTTGTTTTGGAAAAAGACAAGCCTAGCAAAGCTTGGCAATTAGACCGAGTATGCCATCCAAAAACACACTTGATAATGGGTAGGGATGAGGTGAATGATTTTAAAATTTGAATCTTGAACCATTTTATATGGGTAGTCATGGATTTAAGATTTTGTGAAAGATGATTAAAAGATAATTATATAAGATTATGAATCAAGTCAATGACTCAATTCTAAATAAAAATTAAAAGCTAATCGCCACTTCCGTCACCATCTTAAATGAATCCATACATATACAATCAATCTTAAAAAGTGTGGATATTGATTCGATGCATACTTTTATAAGATCAACTTTGCAATTTGACATTGTTCAAAATCGACTTTAAATTTTATAATTTTTCAAGGTAATAATTAAATTAATATTACGAGAATATTCATATATTTACATAACAATTCATATCATAATTCATTTATTATTAAATTTTATCACTTTAGAAGTTTGGTCTCAAATGATAACCGATTGGGCTATTTTTATTGAAACAAATATATGAACACCATGTGTCCTTTTAGGTTCAAAGGCTCCTTTAACCTTAAAGTTTGGTGGATATCAGCTTCGTCTTCCCACTTTGCAGCAAAAATTAATATCACACCAACCAAAAGGAGGTGCATAATTTGATGAGTTGACTCTGCTGCCAAGCACCAACCTTTAATTAATTCTTATATAAATGTGCCGTATGCAAGAAAACGACAGTTCCTGCATGAATATGGTTAAGTCTTCTAAGGTTTGGAAAATCAGACGTGACTCGTGTGATCACAAATTGTTAAGATAATTATATAAATTATTTAATTAAAATTATTATATAATTTTATTATCTAATTATTAGACTACAATATCTTGTTAGAGTTATACTATAATACTGTTAATTAATTAAAATTAAAATTAATTTTAATATATATAATTTAGATTTCTTTGAAATTTATGCAATTTTATATTATACAAGATTTTTTCTTCTTTTAACACACAAATGATAAAGAATGGTGAACATAGATGGTAATTATTGCTGAGTTTGATGTTAGGTTTGGTTCGAGACTGTTGAGTGACGATCAACCAGGCTTACCACACTACTTAAAAAGTGATTCACAGGACCTATACATAAACGATAAACCTTGAATGAAGGAACGACACAAACCTTGGGTGGCTGATTTTCTGATGTTGAGTTTAATGTGCTTTGGGACACAAATATGCCACCTTGATGATAATCAAGCCTAACATGAGGATAAGTGGTAAAATCCAAATATCCCCTCTAATCACTCTGAAAAGATATTTTGATTCTTTTTATTTTAAAATGATACTTTTAACCATTTGACTGTTAACACTGTTAATCCACAATTAAAAATACATGGTATTTTTTGGCAAGACAACCCAACACTCATGCTGGTTCAAGTTTTTATAGTTTTTGTAAGGGCTTGTAGGTTACGGTGTAAAGTTTTTAAGCTAAACTGGTGAAAACTGAAACAATATTTTGTAACTCCTCGATCGCCTAATGAATACAATAATTTATCTTAAAAAAAAAAACTAAAGTTGTGAGAAAAAGAAAAAAAATCCCAAGAGGGAAGAGAAAATTCTTCAAGTGAATCGAAGCATAAAAGATGAAAACTTGAAAAGAAAAAAACGTGTCAAAATTCCTGTAGTTTTTTTTTATTGACATTCTCGAAAGAGAAAAGAGATAATTTTTTTTTATAAGAGAGGGTATTTGTATTCAAAATATTTATTTAATATTAAATTATATTTTTTTAACTATTAACTAACAATGTTCATAATCAAATGACCAAAAGTATTATTTTAAAATAAGAAGAATCTAAATGTCCTTTTAGAATGATTGAATGTGTTTTTGAATTTTACCCTGAGGATAAGAGGGACTTCAATTTCATCACCAAATGCGAAATCCTAACATGTTATTCAATAACTTGTATAATAAATCAATAAAAAGAGTACAATAAATCATGACATGATTTATTAATTTGTATTAGTCTTTGTGAACATTTATAACATGTTTATTATAAAAGTTACAAGACATGACAATTGATACATTAATTATTTTTTTGCTGTTATTCAATAACTTCAATTGCTTTTTATTCCTTATGCAGCTTGATTCATAAGCGGAAATCTCTTATTGTTACATCATTTGAATAGGCTTTGAGTGCTTCAATCCCCACAGTTGACAAACTGATAATCTACCATAAGGTGGCCTTGCGCATAGCCTCTTCCATCCGTGTCAATCTGCTGGAACACAGCCGCATCTAAATCGAGGCCTCCGTTGCTGCACTGATCAACAATTCTTACTATTGCTTCAGCTCTTGTACCTCTGTTTGTCACCCTCAAGCATCTTCCACAAGATGCTTGGCCACGAGGCCCTACTGGTCCACAAAAGGCGGTCCATCCGTACTTCTGGCGCCAGGCCAAGGGCTTGTTTGCATCCCAAGTTGAGCAATAAGCACGCACAGCATTTAGGTCCCATCCATTTTGTGGAGGGTTGTAGAAATGATAAGTAGCCCTCACATTGGAGGCACTTTCACCGCCTCCGCCGCCACCACCACCACTAGGCCAGCAATTACTTTGACAACTTTTAGAAGGTGAACAATATTCATCTGTAGTGCCACAGTAACCGAACTGGCTGCAACAAAGGTTGTTGGCACAAGTCCGGCCACCTGCTTGGCGTCCACATTGTTGGGCAGTGGCAGTACTAGCTAACAAGCAAAGCCAAAAAGCTAGGCATAGGCTTAAGTTACCCATGTTTCCTGTATTTTTCATAACATTTTAAGGCATCTCAAAGGGTTGCTTGAATTTATAGGGGAAACGGTTGCCAAATTCCATTTATTACAGTTGACCTTGACTGAAGATTAATTCAAACTTGTTCGGCTCAAGATTATCTAGACCGTTGCTTGAAAAACAAACGTTTTTATTATAATTCTTCCTTAATTTATAGAAGAGAGTCAAAATTGGCTGCCTAATGGTGTCATCATGTAACAGGTTCTACCTTTATGGTCATACCTAAATGATCATTCCAATGGGTGGGATGAATGATTAATTACCTAGAAATGCTAATATTATCAAATTTTTACTATTCATATAAATTATAGAATAAGAAATGAGATCTACTCCATTATTTTTCAACACATCCATTATTGTTCATCGACGAAATATTATAATGGGATGAATTTTACACACAACACATATGAATAGTGATTAAAAATGTAAGAAAATATTATGGGTTATAAAAGTAAATAAAAGAAGAATTGAACCTGAAGTAGCTCAAATATTCATTGGTCCAATCTATATTTTTATAAGACTAATTTTACAGTTCGATGTTATTCAAAGCTGACTTTAGATCTTTTAATTGTTTATTTCAAAAGGTAATATTTATGCATTCATGTAACAATTCATATCATAATTCATTCATTATTAAGTTTTATCTCAAATGCTAACCGATTGAGCTATTTCTGCAGAAACAAATAAATGAACATCACAATTACATCCATATTCCATAATATCATGTGTCTTTTTAGCATTAAAAGGCTCCTACAACCATAAAATTTGATGGCTCTCTGCTTTAATTTGTCCCAGTTTGTATCTCATCTAAGCAGCAAAAATGAATATCACAACAACCAAAAGGAGGTGCATAATTGATCAGTTGACTCTGCCACCAAGCAACAAAGTGTATTTACGTACAAGAAAAGGACAGTTCCTGCATGAAAATGGTTACCATCCAAGCCTTCCAAGGCTTGGAAAATCAGCTAGCTAGGCTTCTAACTTGTGATTGCAAATGACGAAGACATGGTCAACATAGATGATAACGATTGGTGAGTTTGAGGATAGATTGATGTTAGGTTTGGTTTGGGACTTTAGAGTTACCATACAAACTTTGGGTGGTTGATTTTCGGTCAATTCCTTCACCAAACTGCTTTGAAAGGGTCATTTTGTTACCTTAACAAATGGGCAGGGCACGTGACGCATTTCCTTCTCTCATTCCCTTAATGTTACATATAATAAAAATGTTGTAACTATATATAGAAAAGCACATTGTTCAGATTCTTTCTCCTGATAGGGAGTTTCATACATAGTATTTATGAATTAATGATGGACAATGGTGATAAACCTCTGATATAATTATATAAATGAGTGTTTAATATTAATCAAAACAAGCAAAGACTACTGATTCGTGTTAACTTCTTGTACTGGAATATTATGGTTTATGTTAATATTTGTGTTTAATATGTTGTGTAAAGATAAGAGTATAACAAATATTGTTACAAATATGATATGATTAATTAAGTTTATCAATCTTTGACATGATCTCACAACATATTCATTAAACATGTTACAAGATATGTCACAATTAATTCATTTAAATACAATTTAATTTTTTCAAACACGATATTGTTACCGTATATTTTTAATATTTTAAATATTAATAATTTAATAAATGAGTCCAAATAGATAAAACATTTTAATAATATTGATTAACTTATTAATACAATTAATTAAACATGTAAAATATATCATATATGAGTTGATCACATGTCAATTTGCATCAAAAATGAATATTTTTGTGCCATAAAACTTAAACTCGTTTAACTCTGTTTCACATCCAAAACTATCAAGTCTAAAAACTATATTATTCTAATAAATAATTTCCTTAAATCATGATATAATTGTAACTTGAGAATCACCAAGCAGACTTAACCAAAACAAGGAAAACAAAACACAAACAAAGATAATTAAGGAAAAAGTTGGATAGTGGTAGTTTTGAAAATCTAAGGAATCATTTCCAATAATTTTATGCTGATAGCTAACCAACTACACCCAGACCCAGCTGAGAGCGGTCCAAAGGGCCACGGCTAAAGCGTTTAAAGATCAGATTGTCAAACTTTTATATATAATTAGCTTAAGTATAATCTAATCTATCATTCTTGATTGTTATTTAGAGGATTTGGAACTTGTTGTAAACTAATTATAACCTGCATGTTTCATAATCTGGGATTAGGCTTCTAGCAAAGCTCAATTTATTATGCACAATGAACACAAGTTTCCAAAGTACTTAAACAGGCACAACAAGATTCTAAGATGCTTACACTGTCTGATCATCAAGGCGTGTTATGATTACATTACGTCCATCTTTGACAACAGTGAAACCCTCATAACTCTGACTATATCTGAGAGAGAAACAAGCCCGACGAGTAAACCTTGTTGATCCACCACCCAAACTCGATGGACATGTTGAGAGACAACCTTGTCGATCACTTCTGAGAGGGGCGAGTCAGGGTGGCAAGTCACGAGTTGCTTTGGTGAGAGCCCCTTCCGAGCTGCAAATAGAGGGCTGGTTGACACTAGCTCTGTGAACTCATGAGCCCTTAGAGGCAACCATGTCTGCAGTGCAGAGAAATGGCAACCCCTCAAATCTGTTGCAGAAAATGTACCTATGAGCTTTCTCCCTTTGCCCTGCACTCAAAACTTGAACACATTAATTAGGAAAACAGGATGGCCTACCAATCATTGATTGGTGCATTAACGACAGGCACAGCACAGCTAATATGTTTAATTAGATCATTTCAAGGTTGTCATAACAATTATTGGCTCTTCAATTTTACTTCATTTTCCTATAATAATTGCAGAGTCCACAGCCTCAGAGACATCAGAGTATAGACCTTGCAAATATTGAGGAATCAAAGCATAGTTCACTTGAGAGGAAAAATCACTTGAGCTGCAGGATTAATTAAGTTTTAATTGAAGAAGAGAGTGGCTTACATTTATAAGCTGTCTGTGATCTTCTTCAATGTCATCAGAGGACTGAACTATAGGAACAGCATTGAGCAAAGCAGTCCTCAAGCATTTGATGCCTTCGATCACTTTGGCACGATCATTAATGGCATAGACATTCTCATTTATGGTACCTAATTCCTTTACACTGCTTGATATGATATCCTCCAGTTCAGAGGCATGGTCCTTGAGGAATTTTAGTAAGTCCATTTGTGTGAGCATCCTATAGCTTGATGCCGACTCCACAAGTTCAACTCCTTGAACGTTCTCCATTTGGCTGTCCATGGGAACCAACGCACGGTGGATTCCCTTGCTAAACAGCTCCATACACTCTAAAAGGCTGCACCATCGATATAGCAAATTTTAATTAAGCTAGCATTCTGAATACAAAACCACAAATGTATTACTAGTTGCTTTAGAAAATGGCCTAGAGCCCAGCCTAGGGTTGGATATCCAGAGAAACTTATGCATACTTGCAACAAATATTTGAGATTATTAATGACACAAATTCACGCTTTCTAGCTCATTAAGATCATTTTACTTCTCTTTTACCACCTTGCCACCTAAGTTACCATGCACCCAAATGACTACACTTTTTATAACTATTACAATGCTTTTACTTTTTTTTTTGAAATATTTACAATGCTTTTACTAGTTTCGAATTCGGGTAAGATATGGGGATATTTATTAAATACCAAATATTTGAACTCGATTATGAATATTTATTATAAATATTTATTTATTTATTATTTAAATTACTGTTTGAGATATTTTTAAAATAATTTACTGTATAAATTTTAATTTTAATGTTTATTTGTTTTTATAAATTTAATTATTAATAAATTATATAGATGTTAATTGTGAAATATAACTATTATTTTATACGGGTTCAGAGTAATTAAATAACATGAATAATTAAATAGCACAAAGAGATTAATAAATTTTTTTATAAAAATGGATATGGATATTTAAACGGGTTTTGGATTTTCTTTTAAAAAAAAATGAGTTCAGGTAGTTAATTAGTAGTGGTATAATATTAACGTTCAAATTCGGGCAAAAAAAGTAACTGTACGGTTCGAATATGCCCTACTTGCTACTTATTAATAAGATTTGAAATAAGATTCCTCAAAATTATCAATACTAGATACTCTATCCGTCAACAACCCTGAGCTTTTTGAGTTTGTTTCATCACGTTATCTAAATAGGATAATTCATATTATAATTTTGGTAAGCTTTTTATAAAAAAAGTAAATGATTTTTGTCTTAAATTTGTGCTATTTTTATGTTAAAATAGTACAAATAAATGTGGAGAATTAAATCTAACTTTAAGGAGAAAAAGGGTAAAAAATGGGCAATATTTTAAAACATCTGAATCATCAATTCTTTAATATATAACAAGACAATTTCATATTTGAAATAAAAACAATAAGAGTTCATAAAGAATGTGCACCAAATACATATACACAAATAAGATGTAAGGTTTAACGTATACCCACCTTGTGTTTGGGTTGAGAGTCCAGAGGCTAAGTCCCTCGAGAGACTGACCTATGATCGAGGATACGGGCACCACCATCTTCTTATCAAGATCAGCGCCACCCATCTGATCATCAGCAATGTGTGCCACGATATCAAGCATGGTAACCATCCCTATGTAGTGCTTCCTCACAGCCCCAGTCAGCTTATCAGACTCCACGATCATTGTGCCACCAGCCCCAATCCAATGCCCTGGAGGTGCAGCCACCGGCACCGCCCCCACCTTGTTGGCCACTAATGCGTTCAAGGTGTCACCCAGCGTCGCCATGTAAGGTACCTCCACCAGCCTCCTGCTGTCCGCCAATATATCTTTCACCGTATTTTCTAATAACCGTAGAGTGCTTTTGGCGCTGGCGGCGTCTCGCTCATCCCGTCGTTGCTGCATTCCTGTTCGTCTGGTTTTGCTCTGCCTCTGCTTAGACTTGGCCCTCCTTCAGAATTTGTAGAAATTTATGTGAGTAAAGCAGGTATATTTGCATGCACGTGTCACCGTAGGCGTTTGAGTCGTTGCATGGGTAAGATTAGAGTGTGCCACGTGGCTTCTTCTGGGAGGGGAAAAGCCCTTAAGTTAAAACACGTGGCGAGGATTCGTTACTGGGGTAATGGCTACGTGTTCTGGTTTACTGGATCGTTCTAAATCTGAGAGGTATGGTCCTAGATTTAGATGCTTCTGGTTCATAGGATCCTTATGGGGTAATGCTTGTGTACTACCAAGTACCAACAGCTTTTGTCAAAACACGAAGCAAAAGTAAATATTTGCGAAAGAATCTCATAATTAAAAATGAAACGAATTTTAAATTTATAAGTACAAATTTTTTTCATCCAATTAATATATTTTTTAGACTATAATGAAAACTTTTAAAATAATGAAAAACTCGTAAGATAATAGATAATTCGAGTTTGTTGATCGCGTAACAAAAACAATAAAAATAATAATGAGATATTTTCATTAAATCATATGTAAACAACCTTTAACTTACAATGTAATTATTCTGTGAAATATTAGGGAGGCAAACTTATGAAAACTCGGTGCTAATGACTAATTTTCCTCCATCCTAACCAGTATTCTTTTCATTATATTCAACATTTCTGTACCTATTTGGGTGCTATTTACGGAGGGAAAACCCCAAGGTCTAAATCCCACTAAAAGTGAATGATTATGGACTATATATCGCTCTAACGGCTTCAGCCAATAGGATTGCCATGTGTATCCTAAAGCTAAGAACCTAAAACCCACTGTTCTCCTCCCTAAAACAAAATGGGGCCTAAAACGGGACGCACTCAGCTACCTTGTCTGTTGATCAGATCCGGGGGCGGTTGCTGAGATGCTAGGTCCGGTACCAATTTCAGGTGGAGGCAAGGAACCCCACCCTTCCTCTGGTGGCTCCAGAACATGCACTCCGCCATCAGTCAGTCCAAGTGCAAACTGGTTAGGTTCGGATGGATGTGCTGCAACTACTACCGGGTATACCCTAAAATCGGCCAAGCAATAATGTCAGTAACAAAGCGAATAGATAAATTACAGGCATGTCACGCCCGATGGATGTTAGTGAGGGCAAGGCATACCTAGGATTTGAAGGTAGATATGCACCAAGACTAATCCGACACCGAACTTGGAGAGTAGTGGCAACGAAAATATACACACTTCCATCTCCAAAGCTTGTATAGATTGACTGGCTATCACATGAATACACAGCATCTGTGATTAACCTATTTGACTCTTGGGGAATCCACTGTCACAAGAAGTAACAAAATTGTCACTACAAAACTCAAAACTAGCTAAGTTTTGAAGCAATAAGCAACTAGTAGTTTCAAGAGACTAGAAACTAATGGCACATATAAACTTCATGTGTGATTAAATAATTGAAAAAGAGTTGTGAATATTTGTTTACTAAAATTTTGTCGTAAGAATGACTTTTCAGATAATTAGGACAAGGGTAGGGTATAAAAGTGGCTTAAAAAGAAAGACACAGGTGAATGGAATGGTTAGGTAACAATTTGGATAATAATCTATCTCATTTAACATATATATATATATAAAATTCAAAGCACAATGTATCTACCTGCTTAAGGCACTCTAGTTTTGGAGCTTCATATATGGCTATCTGTGATCCATGCACAGCAAGTACATGTATCTGATCATGGTGAAAATGAACTCGGGTCTGTCCAGAAAGGTCTGGCATATGACTACTAGGAATCTGCAAGAATTTGCTGGACAGCTTTTCCCATCCATTCATGCTCCACGCACAGAGCTGGAAACAATATAAGATCTTAAATTCCAGAATTCTACAAGTTCACATTAGTGGTACAACAAAGATGCTGAAAGATTGGACTAGCAATATGAAAAATGTCTTTTTATTGCCTCCAACCCATTTGAATTCTGGAACTAATTAAAAGATCTTTAACATTTCCGTAGTTTTACTTAGTCACAAAAAATATACCTGTGCATCAGCTCCAGAAGATACCAAAATGTTTAAAGCATTAGAAAATATAAGGCCGGTAACTCTCTTCTGATGACCTCTTAGTTTGCTTTTGACCTGAACAGAGCAATTTAAGTTCCAAATATGCTTTTACTAATTATTCAAAATATTAAATTCTATACTTAAAATCAAGTACCTGATCAACCCGAACATTGTAAATCTGAATTGAAGAGTCATCCATGCCAATGGCAATAAGGTTGTTGTCCTTCGGATGGAAAGCAAGAAAAGTTGCAGCAGGTGGTGGAGCCATGAATGTTGTCATTGTCTGCCAAAAAAAAAAAACTCATATAAGGAAAATATCACCAGCATGCATTACATCTACATTTCAAGCAAAAAGACAAAAATAATAAATGATTCACGAAATTTAAATTACCTTGAATGTCATCAAGTTAAATAAGGAAACTTTCCCCCCTGATGCCGATAAAACATAAGAATCATTCTTAGAGAGAGCGAAGCATGGAACAGCCTCTTCTTGATTTATCTCACATATGTCATTAGTCATCATTATTCCACTAGAAGGTTGCCATAACAGTGGTTGTAATGAACTAGTTGCCTAGAGAACCAAAACATTTGTAAATAGGAAGTTGACAAGTAACTAAATGATAGACAATGCAGTCAAGGTCAAAGTATAAACACCTTTCCAATAAGGTTTTGCTCATTCTTCTGCCATTTCCACAATTTGTGTACAGCATTATTGGTTAATGCTAGAATGGCACCTCCTGAATTTGTATATATCATTCGAACAAGCTGTTTTGAAGTTGAAAAAATAGTTAGAGGCAGGAACTAAAAACTACAATTTACAAATTTAAACATATGCTTCATATGCAACCTTTCTCTTTAATGATGTGTCAGCACATTTATTTGCAAAAGTTTCCACACTTTGTATCGAAAATTGTGGAGAAACGACATAAAACAACTTAGGCTAAAACTTTCAGAATAGCCCAATCTTAAAAGCTTTCTTTAGGTAATGAAAAACCAGAATTTTGGAAGAACAATGCCAAATTCAATTCAAGCCCAACTTCAAACTGCCCTCAAACCAGTAATGCGAAACACAATGTGGGAAGCACTCATGAATTAACATCAAATAATAGGGAACATAGTCACAGACCAATGCATACCCTAATTGGCATCAAGCTGTCTGGAAGACGCAAGGAACGAAGTTGAGATGGTGCATGCATCTCAGTCAGCTTCCAGATCTTAGATTTCTCCAACTCATCAGCAACTCTTGGTCTCACATCTGGCAAATTACGGCTGTCCACATTCTGCCAGAAGCAAGTCAATAGGTTGAAGAACTGTTATTAAATCCCCAAGAATCTCAAACATTTTCAACAGCTTCCAGGACACAAAGTTGTTCAGCTCTATGAACAGCTAAACATAAAAACCAAACAGATCTCTTCAAAGAAGATTCATGGTAATCCACATGACAGGTATTAATGCTTACCAATCCAACATTAGCTGTCACTGGAGCACTTCTATCTGCAACAGCAATGCTTGTTCCAGTGGTTGAACTTGACGTACCAAATGTGCTGATTATGGGTCCCTGAATGAAACAGTGCCATTCAAAAATTGTTCTATTCAAATATTGGAGTTATTAAATACATCTAAAAGATTACCTTTGCAGCAGCTGCAGAAGCAACTCTAGAGGCATCAAGAGCACAAGATTCAATGGAGCGCAAGAGCCGAATCCCATCAGAATTGCCAAGTATTTTAATTCCATTGTCATTTGATGAGACAGCAAGCAGAATTCCTTCTTTATTAAAGCGTAGACAAGGAGAAGCCTGGAAAACATGCGTCATACTTGCGAACTTAAAAGAGATAATTCTAAGATACATAAAACTAGATTAACAAGAGACCCATTACCGCCAATCCACCATCAGCATTAATGGCTGTTAAGAGGTTAACATTGTCCATGTCCCAAAATTTTATTTGGAACTCATCTCCAGCAGCCAAGAAACGATTTCTTGTTGTATCGAACTGCACAACCCCCACGGCCTGTTTTCCAAGACCATAATATGTCTGTTTGACAGCACCCTCACTTTCATTCCATTCAACGATGTGTGACTCCCCCTCTTTATTAGTCCCACATGAGAACAACCTGCAATGCATATGTAACTTTTTAAGACAAAGATGCAATAAGAGAATATAAGGTAAAAATGTACAGAATAAAATTACATAATACTAAGAACACTAAAGTAACCATTTTCAGGCCACTCAAAAGGGATAAAAAAAAAAAGAAAAACATACCTTGTCCCATCAGCACTGTAAGCCATTGTTGTGCATGAATGACCAGGTGCATCATAATCAACTCTTGAGCCCAAGTTATCATACAACCAAGCTTTTATTTTTCCATCAATGGCTGTGGAAAAGATGAACTGGTGGAGGCAAAAGAAACTATCATTCATCAATAAGCAGATCTAAGTAAAAAAGGAAACATGTAGAGAGACCTTCTAAGGATCCAATAGGCAAGCCCGTCATTATTCTCATTTGCATATAAAAAATTCAATAACATGAGAATTTTTTTAAGCTTTTTAATTTGAAAGGGTAGAGTTTCCAAAAACAGAGAGAATATAATTTTAATTCCATTTACTTTTGGTGAATTTTGATATCATCAACTCCTGAGGCAGAGGCATAAGGACTAAAAGCATTTCATTTTGGTAAAACTAAGGAAATTTTGACACCCACAATCACCGCCACCCCAACAATATATCAATAAATAAATAAATCTAAGGAAAATAATTTAAAATTTTAAACAAGAAAAAAAAATCAGAAAATGATACCGGAATGTTTTCCTTCTGATGTAGGCACACTGAGTAAACAGGGGCTTCATGACCCTCAAAAGTGAACTGCTTGTTACCAGTAACAGCATCCCACACCTGCATAATATTGAAGTCTTAAGATTGTAGTCAAGGGGCTTACTGTTTCTAGCGGAAGGAAATTTTCTGAACAAAGCAAACCTTAATCGTCTTGTCATCTCCACAAGTTACGACCCATAACTGTTTGTTTGGTTGAGAGAAAGCAAGATCATTAACACTACCAATGTGAGCTTCAATCTGTAGAATTACATAGATAGAAAAGCAATCAGCTGTCATTTTATATGGAAGATAAGAATCTTACTCGCTACTTAACCTTCTTGAAGCAACAAAGGAGTGGCCTCTAGCTAGAAAGGAAAAAGAAAAAAAAAATCTAAACCCCCAATTAATAGCTTCCTGGTAATGCTATATATATATAGAACAAATGCAATTCTGTAGCAACAATCTCAGAGAATCATGTTTAATTAACCTTAGTCATAAACCCCACAGTCCTGCATAGTGCCATCCAATTGTTATGACTGTAACAATTCTTTCATGTGGGCATCCTTTATTTTCAAAAAGATCTGAACAGCCGGACGATTTTAGTCTAACCAGGGTCCGCTTTGGGTGACTGGACCAAATTATATCAATATTCTATTTGGTATTCAGATGGTTGAATGATATGCATGGTTATTTTGTAAATGACCTTCTTTCCATATTTTTAACTTAAGAGTATATAGATAAATCTCAATACCACACCACTGCCGCTAAACGTGAAACCACTGTCATTCAATTTCTTATCTCCACTTCTGTTGTCCCAGCTAGAAGATTTAAATAGCAGTTCACACAGTTCCAACTCGTTTTACAGAATATCAGCCAAATCATGGCAAATTATCATTAATTTACTTGGTGTTTATATGATTTAAAGGCACATATAATTGATTTATGGATAAATTCTTTCTATTAATAGATGGATATATATATATATATGTGTGTGTGTGAGTGTGAAACATATAATTGACCTCAAGATGATCTAGGTATTACAGATTGGATGATTCATAAAGTGCCAAATATATGATCCATCTACAAAGAATGTTAAACATACCTCCAGATGACTCCTTAGATCATTACTGCCATGATATGAATATACATGCACAATATGCTTGGAATAAGCAACAGCTGTACCAAAAAAAGGAAATATGAAATATCATCACAAGAAAATGCTTAACTGTTAATTAAAAGCTTCAATAAATTTTCACCCACCCCTGCAAGAGGTAGAGGCCACAGAGGCCTGTGGGTTCCAGAAAGTAGCATAAAAGGAAATGCTCCATTCTTGAAGAGGTAATATTAAGGTTGAAATAAATACTGGCTTTAAGCACTTTACAATAGATTGTACGATATTTAATTAATGGCACACTACAAATATTAGAGTCAATCTCAACATTTAGATCCACTAGAACATACCCAAAAGGGCGCCATCTGAACTCCAGACAACCTGATTCACTGCAGCAGTACACTCAATAGCCAAGGTTGCCTATAAAGCAGACATTGGAGTGAGACTGGTGTCAAAATCAGTCCTAAGAATCATGTGCATATTGTCCAACTAGAATTTTCAGACAGAGGAAACTTACCTGCAATGTCATTGAGCATGCACCAGGATTCCAAACTTTGAAGTTTCTAGAAACAAGCCGCTCTCGGCTCCCTACCTCCAAGATTGTAATATCACCAATGTTTGTTCCAACTAAATTCAAGGAGGAAAAACATAAATATAGACAGGTCGATGAAAGTTTCATCTCAAAATCTCTAGTGACTAGACAATGACATGAAGTAACCAAAATCAAAGAAACAAACAGATTTTTTCAACAAAAAGTACTAACCAAGAAGCAAAGTTTGCTGCACAGGATGGAAATCCATACTCTTAACAGTTGAACCCTGATCTATATTTGCGAAGAAACTCTTGGGCAAATCATCAGAAGAGTACAATGTATGGGCATGGCTCTGGCCAGGATATGTGACTGGTAGACTGTTCATCTGCAAGGCCAAATAAGCCAGGTCAAAATAAATACATTAAATACAAATACCAATATGAATGAAAAAAGAAAGGAAAATTAGAGATAAAAAAAAGCAAGAGATTTCTGAATAATATCGAACATCATGTTTTAATATAAGCATCTTTTAGGTCTTGACCACTATCAAATTGAAATAAAATACAGAGCAAAATAAAAAGAAAAATTGCAATAAAATGAATAAAACAATTTCAAAGTACCAAGCAATGGCATAGAATTTCAGATATTTAACCTAATAAGACCTGAGAGAAGGGAAGGGGGAAGACATGGTACCTGTTCAGATATTCCAAAGGGTCTTGGCCTCTTCAGTACATTCTCAAAATCTGCAGTTTGATAGTCCATTGCCAGGTTAATAGTTGGAGTCCTAGGGCGCTTTACCATAGCTGCTATAATGCCCATAAATACAAAAAATAAGAGGAAAGAGAGGTATAAGGCCTACTTGAATCTGAAAAGGTAGAATACAAAAGAAAATAAGATAAGAAAAAATCCTATATGTCTATCAAGCAGATTCAGGTGAACAAAAGAAAAATACAAATCAAACAGGTGTAATTAGTCTATGAGCACAGTCAAGCTAAATGTACCTAACCATCAAACAAATTTTTAAAAAAATCTTAAAACCAAAAGACAGAAAAGAATCAAAGATACAAAGAAATGCATATGCAACAGTTTTGAAACATAATTTTACAAATAAAGGTCAGACATAAAAATAAATAAATAATAAAAAAAATAAAAAAAGACAAAGAAGAAGATTGTTAATAAAGTATCAAGCTCCTAAAACAGAGGGAGGAAAAATTTATCTACCATCTTGTAAAATAACCAGTATAACTGTAAAGTAATTAGTTTTCATTTCCAATCTACCCCTCAATTATAGCACAATACAAATAGTCCAGAACACACCAGCAATTCTGAACATCATTATTAAATTTGCTTCACAACACTAGAAATCAATTCCTCTAAATAATTATACCAGTTATCCAGGAGGATAGACACTCTTAAAAGGGGATGAGATACAAAATCAAGATTACATTCTAAAAGGATGGAAAATAGTCTTTTCATGAAAACATGGAGATCTACTTTCATGGAAGGAATTTACCTTCGGATGTCCCAACAATATATGCTCATTACATTTTTAAAAGAGAATGCATCACCTATAATGTTAAAGATCACCCTCTTGTAGATTATAGTTGCTTATAAAAATAAGAGACTCATTCCATGCATTCTCTTTCTTGATATGTAATCATGTGACCAGATTAACAAGTTTAAATTGCCAGTAAACTGCATTCTCTTTCTTGAAATGCATTCTCTGTCTAGAAGAATTGTGTTCGTGCTCACGGTTTTTATAGATTTTAATTGCCATAGGTTGTCTGAACTGCAAGTTTAGAACTGCTGTTCTTGAGTTTATGCTCTCTGTGTTTTAGACTCAAGTCTTGTACTGCCAATAACCTTTATGTACATGGTGTCAAGGTGTCTTATGTCCTGTGCAAGCAGACAAATTCTAGCTCTGCTTACTTTTTTGTTCTTCCTAACCTCTTCTAGGTTTTCCTTTATGGAATGATTAATAAAATTCTATTTCGACTGAGAAAAAAAAATTATCAAGTTTAAAGAGACACCCCTTCATTTTTTTCCCCTCTAATAAAATGTGTCTAAAACTATATAAAACTGCCAGAGTATAATAACCAAACAGAATTGATTTGCAGCTTATAATGATTACCTGCAGTACTAGATGCAGATAGACCAATAGGGCTAGCTGAAACTGCTTGATTCGCCACAGAAGATGGATTAGCCATCCATCCTGCAACAGATGCTGTAAGTGGTGCTGGGGCTGAAGCTGCTGCAGGTTGAAAAGGCTGAATAAAATGCAAATGGATACATAAATAAACAGGAGAAACAGAACATCTTTAAGAACAACAAGAAAGAGTACTCTGATCCAAATTAGACTTACACCATGAGCACCTATTGGAGGAAAACTGCCAACTTTAGGAATGGATCCCATTAAAGGATTGGTTGCAGGCGAAGGAGCACGAGCGCCATTTGGTGGACCACAAGTATGGTCTACAAAAAGGGTTTTTATGTCGGGGTTGGGCCTTGGATTCTTGCAAAGTTGGTGCTGCCAATTTAAACTGCAAATCAACAGCAAGAGTGAAAGCATAAAGAATCCCATCGAACATATAATTTCAAGTCAATAATTAATACTAAAAACACAGATTAGTTCAAATTACCTCTGATTGATTAGTGTCCTCAACCTAGAATTCTTTAAGGTGGGGAATTGAAGCTTATCACGGAAAACTGGATTTGCCTCGATCAATTTTTTAAGCTCAACAAGCATTATAGCCCTAGCCGACTTGGTATTTCCATACTTGGATAGCTGCTCATTCTCCCTGAAAATTATTCACATTGGAACAATGAAGACTTCTAAGGAAACACTTCTTACAACTAAGCACAATTTTGTCCATTCAACATAAATATCTGCCAGGGAGTAAGCACTGTTCATACCACTCTGATGGAAGCAGAGCTTGACTAGATGCTAGTGATTGGTTTAGGGTTTTAGTTCAGTAAATATCTGCCACAAAAAGAAAAAGAAAATTCTCTGTGTTTTTCCTTAATTATTTTTTTCCTTTGCTTGAGGTTGTGCATACTTATTTTCCCTCCTCTGCAAACCAATTACCAGTTTTTTTCTAAAACCAAAAGATTATCCATCTGTAAAACACTGTATGCATTACAAAATTTTTGAGCACTTCATTAACATTTAAAAATGAAGAATCAACATCTATTTTTTTTTACCTCTTAGAAAATGTCTCGTCATGTTTCTAAAACTGACCTCCACTGCATAGAGAATTTGAATAATTGATGATAAACAAGGGTCAGCACAGTCACTGCCTAACAATTTATAAATAATCAGGAATTTTCTGAAAACCTCAAGAAAATGGTTTTACTCAAAGAAAATTCCATCATAAAAATTTTATATTATTAATTTTACCAAATCAATACCAATAACATGCAATCAAACTCCAAAATCATCACAAAAATAAACATAAACACTTTTTATATCTGAACAAAATACTACTACTTATGAAATCAAAAAGACTCAAAATTGAGTGTTCCATCCCTACCAAGTGATTAAACTAGAAAACGATAGAAAAAGCTAAATGCATTGATATTATTATTATTTAGCTAATAACACAGTTCCTTCCTTCTTACACCATGAAGGCATTTATGCTTAAAAATGCCAATGACCTTTTCACCATATGCATGAGTTACAATTTCCTATGGATTCCTTTTTTATTATAATAGAGCATCCTTAAACTTATACATTAAACATTTGCATATCACACTCCAATACCAGAAACATACTCACTATGCATTTTCCAGCAGTAAAACATTTGCATTACCATTAGAGCCATAAATAATCCAACATGCTCCAGAATAACATGAGCATTAATAACAACACCATGCCCAACAAAAACGATTTTTACTTACCTAATGTTTCCCAAAGTCAATAGCATCGTAATTTCCTTCAAAAGCTCTTCATTAAACGTTGAAAACACTTTCAAATCTTTCACAAGAATCTCCAAAGCTCTACCTCTTTCACCCCTAAAAAAAAATCCAAAACAAAAAGAATTGAAACAAAATATTTTAGAAAGAGAGCTGCTACTCCAATGTTTATAATTCAATGAACTTACTTGTCAAGTGCTTCAAGGTACTTTTGCTTTTGAATCTCAAAGAAAATCTTCATAGAGTATCGATTATCATCAAATTTTGAGAACCCAGACAAGTACTTCTCGACTTCATCCCATTCTCCATTGGTTATACACTCCTCAAAATATCTCGTATTGAAGAAAAACCCTACCTCTTTCTCCAATCTTTATTTTAAAAAATAAAAAACAAACACTTAAAATATAAATCACAATAATTTTATAATATTTCAAACATTTCAAAGTTCCAACCAATAACAATACTGGAATATTAAAAAAATTGAAACTCAAATTAATATTCCAAGTTTACATTTCTGTCTACTCCGAATATGAAAGCAGCCATATAAAATCAAATTAGAGAAAAAAAATAAAGAAAAATTAAACTTACTTATAAACAGTTTCTTTATATTTTTCTTCATCAAGAAACTGAAGAATGAGAAATACCAGCTCTCTACTCAACGAAGGCATTTCCTCCTCTCTTTTATTTTTTCCTTTCTCTTCCTCTCTCTTCGATCCTAACACAGAAGAAAAATGATTACAAGACGAATTAACGCAGGAATCAGGGCTAATTTCACCGATCCAAATTGAAAACAGGTGCTTTGGATTGTTGTGAATAATGACGAGATGATGAGCCGTTTAATGGTGAGGCCTTTCTGTTAGCTTGCTTCGCTTCAAGTTTAAATGTGGTCAGAAGAAAAAAAATAAAAGGGAAATGATAAAAAAATTGCCGTAATTGGAAGCAGGGAGTAAATGATACGGTGGACTGCCAACAGCATTTGAATTAATGGACTGGTATCCACTTATGTTATTTCAATTTTACCATGTGTCGATTTGTCAATGGGTGAAGGGATCTATCAAATATAAACGTTTGATTTGCCATCATTCAAAATGATCTAACTAATGGATGGTTCAAGATTAACTATGGCCCACCAATTGATGTCTGGAGCATAATAATTTCCAAAGGTATGCAACACACTGTATTTCTCTCTTCCAAGACATGTTACAAACTTCTTTCCATGATTCCAAATTTTACGTTCACAAGCGCCCATTCGCGCGTACAATTAATTCTCTTAACTTTCACACGTGGATAAAGGTAATTGGCTGAAGTCAGTCGAAGATTATAAACACGCTGGGATTTCCAGTGGCTCAGTGTCAATGATAAGGCGACCAACTGAAAGGTGATAGGCCACGTTGTTATAAGACACTGGACTTATCAAAGGTGATTGGAACAACTTGTTATCATTGACAAGAATTGCGCGTACTTCGAGTGTAAGAAAAGATGCTTTATGTTTTAATTATTTCTTTTTTACGGAGGGGCT
Source organism: Theobroma umbraticum (assembly GCF_002168275.2). NCBI lineage: Eukaryota > Viridiplantae > Streptophyta > Magnoliopsida > Malvales > Malvaceae > Theobroma > Theobroma umbraticum. The sequence continues at coordinate 1,364,904 of NW_018397274.1, forward strand.
AAAAAATAAAAAAAAGGTGAGGTGACACAAATCAGATAAATATATAAACAAACATATGAAAGAGAAATTTGAAATGAAGGTGGAGTGACGTGGATGCTCTGTCATCACTTAATGACGTGCTTATCTTGATTTTTGTAATTTTTTTTAGTGATATATGAAAACAAGATTTAATTATATTTATTATATATATTATGTTATTATTTATTATAATATTAAATATTATTTATAAATAAATAATATATTTTTTATGATAAAAATAAATTGATTCAACGTTAAATAAATTTGATATTCACAATAACTATGGCTATAAAGAACTAGTTGTCTAGAAGAACCAAAGTATTTATAAATAGGAGGTTGACAAGTAACTAAATGATAAGCAATGCAATCTTTAAGGTCAAAGTATAAACACTTTTTTAGTAAAGTTTCACTCATTCTTCTACCATGTTCATAATTGTTCAAAAGCATTATCTGTTAATCTAGAAGCGTATTTTTTGAATTTCTATATATCATTTTAAAAATTGATTTTAAATTTTAAAAAATAATTTTTATTTTTAGGCAGTTTAATTGTTGAGTTAGTTAATTTCATATGAAATTCGGATAATGGTTTAATAGGTTTTCAAGTATCATAGGCTGAATTTTTTTTCAAAAGAAAAGAATATTGAATAGATTATATGGTATCGAAAGAACATAAACAAAAAGGATTGAAACAAAATATTTTTAAAAAGAAAGCTAATATTTAAAAAGATATTTGACTCAAAATTAGGAGAATGAGTTAGATTTCTATTCATTCTTTCCATCTATTTAGTCTATTATTGAATTTACTAATACCAATACATATTAAGCCAAGTAACTTATTTAAAATAATAGGAAAACAGACTATTTTTTAATATAAAATATTAAAAAATAATTTCTAAAATAAAATAAAAATTAGAAAACAAATTTTTATTTTGTATTACAAAATTATAATAAATTGAAAACAAACTATTTCCTAATACAAAATTATAATAAATGAAAAATTAAATATTTCCTAATATAAAATAATAATGGAAAACAAACTATTTTCATTATTATAATTTTGTATAAGGAAATAATTTATTTTCCATTATTATTTTATATTGAGAAACGGTTTAATTTACCATGATTATTTTATATTAGGAAATAGTTTGTTTTCCCATTATTATAATTTTATATTAAAAAATAATTTATTTTCCATTTATTATAGTTTTGTAACAGGAAATAGTTTGTTTTCCATTTATTATAATTTTGTATTAGAAAATAATTTGTTATCCCATTATTATAATTTTGTATCAGGAAATAGTTTGTTTTCCATTTACTATAATTTTGTATTAGCAAATATTTTTTTTTCATCATTATTTTATATTAGGAAATAGTCTGTTTTCTCATTATTATAATTGCATATTAGGAACTATTTTATTTTCTTATTGATTATAATAATGGGTTTAGGATTTTCATTGCCTCTAACCCATCTCAATTCTCAAAACTAAGCAAAAGATCTTTAACGTTTCTGTTCTACTAATCACAAAAAACATACCTATGCATCAACTCCAAAAAATACCCAAACATTTAAAGCATTAGAAAATATAAGGCCGGTAACTGTATTTTGATGACATCTCTACTTGTTTTTAACTTATATAAAGTAATTTAAGTTTCCAAATTTGCTTTTCCTATTTATTCAAAATATTAAATTCTACATTTAAAGACAAGTGCTTGATTAAGCCGAAAATTGTAAATCTAAATTAAAGAGTTATCCATGCCAATTACAATAAAGTTGTTATTCTTTAAATGTAAAATGGAAGGCAAGAAAAGTTGCAGCACGTGGTGGAGCCCTGAGTGTTGTCATCACCAGCATGCATTGCATCTCCATCTCAAACAAAAAGGCAAAAATAATAAATGAAATTACCTTTAATATCATCAAGTTAAACAAGGAAACTTTCTCCCTAAATTGATAAAATATAAGAATCATTCCTAGGGAGAGCGAAGCATGGAACAACATCTTTTTCTATCTAAGGATTATCAATGGTCTATCATTATTCATCTAGAAGGTTGCCATAATTGTGGTTATAAAAAACTAGTTGCCTAAAGGAACCAAAGCATTTGTAAATAAGAGGTTGACGAGCAACTAAATGATAAACAATGCAATTTTTAAGGTCAATGTATAAACACCTTTCTAGTAAAGTTTCACTCATTCTTCTACCATTTTCATAATTGGTTAACAACATCATTTGTTAATGCTAGAAGCGTATTTCTTGAATTTGTATATATCATTCTAACAACCGATTTTAAATTTTAAAAAATAATTTTCACTTTTAGGGAGCTCGATTGTCATATAATGAGATTGTTAATTTCGTGTGAAATTCGTGCGATGGTTTGATAGGTTTCCAAATTTTATTAGTTGAATTTTTTTTTCAAAAGAAAAAAATATTGAAGAGATTATATGGTTTAAAAAAAAACATAGACAAAAAGGATTGAAACAAAATA
>NW_018397274.1:1367412-1373834 GCF_002168275.2 Theobroma umbraticum
GAAAGCTAATATTTAAAAGATATATGACTCAAAATTAGGAGAAATATATCAAGTGAGTTAGATTTCTATTCATTGTTTCCACCTATTTAGTCTGTTATTGGATTTACTAATAACAATACATAGTAACCCAAGTAACTAATTTAAAATAATAGAAAAACATAATATTTCCTAATATAAAATAATAATAGAAAAAAATAACTCCTAAAATAAAATAAAAATAAGAAAACAAATTATTATTTTGTACTACAAAATTATAATAAATCAAAAACAAACTATTTCCTAATACAAAATTATAATAAATGGAAAACTAACTATTTTCTAGTATAAAATAATAATGGAAAATAAACTATTTTTATTATTATAATTTTGTATCAGGAAATAGTTTATTTTCTATTATTATTTTATATTAGAAAACGGTTTGATTTACCATTGTTATTTTATATTACGAAATAGTTTGTTTTCGCATTATTATAATTTTGTATTAAGAAATAATTTGTTTTCCATTTATTATAGTTTTGTATCAGGAAATAGTTTGTTTTTCATTTATTATAATTTTGTATTAAAAAATAATTTGTTATTCCATTATTATAATTTTGTATTAGGAAATAGTTTGTTTTCTATTTATTATAATTTATATTAACAAATAGTTTTTTTCATCATTATTTTATATTAGGAAATTAGGAAATAGTTGGTTTTCCATTTATTATAATTTTGTATTAACAAATAGTTTTTTTCATCATTATTTTATATTAAGAAATAGTTTGTTTTCCCATTATTATAATTGTATATTAGGAAATCGTTTGTTTTCCTATTAATTATAATAATGGGTTTAAGGTTTTCATTGCCTTTAACCCATCTCAATTCTACAAACTAAGCAAAAGATTTTTAACGTTTCTATTCTACTAATCACAAAAAACAGACCTATGCATCAACTCCAGAAAATACCAAAACATTTAAGGAATTAGAAAATGCAAGGTCGGTAACTGTCTTTTGATGAAATCTCTACTTGGTTTTAACTTATACAGAGTAATTTAAGTTTTTAAATTTGCTTTTCTTATTTATTCAAAATATTAAATTCTACATTTAAAAACAAGTGCTTGATAAAGCTGAATATTTTAAATCTGAATTAAAGAGTTATCCATGCTAATGGTAATAAAGTTGTTATTCTTTAAATGGAAGGCAAGAAAAGTTGTAGCAGGTGGTGGAGCCTTGAGTGTTGTAATCACCAGCATGCATTGCATCTCCATCTCAAACAAAAAGGTAAAAATAATAAATGACTCATGAAATTTAAATTACCCTTAATATCATCAAGTTAAACAAGGAAACTTTCCCTTTATATTGATAAAACATAAAAATCATTCTTAGGGAGAGCGAAGCATGAAAAAGAATCTTTTTCTATCTAAGCAATATCATTAGTCTATCATTATTCATCTAGAAGGTTGCCATAACTGTGGTTATAAAGAACTAGTTGCCTAGAGGAACCAAAGCATTTGTAAATAAGAGGTTGACAAGCAACTAAATGATAAAAATGCAATCTTTAAGGTCAAAGTATAAACACCTTTCTAGTAAAGTTTCATTCATTCTTCTACCATTTTCATAATTGGTGAACAAAATTATCTGTTAATGCTGGAAGCGTATCTCCTGAATTTGTATATATCATTCTAACAACCGGTTTTGAATTTTAAAAAATAATTTTCACTTTTAGGCAGCTCGATTGTCACATTGTGAGTTTGTTAATTTCGTATGAAATTCGTGCGATGATTTAATAGGTATCCAAATGTCATTGGCTGAATTTTTTTTTCAAAAGAAAAGAATATTGAACAGATTATGTGGTATCGAAAAAAACATAGACAAAAAGGATTGAAACAAAATATTTTTAAAAGGAAAGCTAATATTTAAAAAATATGTGATTAAAAATTAGGAGAAATATAAAGTGAATTAGATTTCTATTCATTCTTTCCACCTATTTAGTCTGTTATTAGATTTACTAATGCCAATACATAGTAAACCAAGTAACTTATTTAAAATAATAGGAAAACAGACTATTTCTTAATATAAAATAATAATAGAAAAAAATAATTCCTAAAATAAAATAAAAATGAGAAAACAAATTATTATTTTGTACTGCAAAATTATAATAAATCGAAAACAAACTATTTTTTAATACAAAATTATAATAAATGGAAAATTAACTATTTCCTAATATAAAATAATAATAGAAAATAAACTATTTTCATTATTATAATTTTGTATAAGGAAATAGTTTATTTTCCATTATTATTTTATATTGGGAAATGGTTTGATTTACCATTATTATTTTATATTAGGAAATAGTTCGTTTTCCCATTATTATAATTTTGAATTAAGAAATGATTTGTTTTCCAATTATTATACTTTTGTATTAGCAAATAGTTTTTTTTATCATTATTTTTTATTAGAAAATAGTTTGTTTTCCCATTATTATAATTGCATATTAGGAAATAATTTGTTTTGCTATTGATTATAATAATAGGTTTAGGGTTTTCATTGCCTCTAACCCATCTCAATTCTAAAAATTAAGCAAAAGATCTTTAACGTTTCTGTTCTACTAGTTACAAAAAAATATACCTATGCATCAACCACAAAAAATACCAAAACATTTAAGCCATTAGAAAATGAAAGGCCGGTAACTGTCTTTTGATGACATCTCTACTTGTTTTTGACTTATACAGAGTAATTTAAGTTTCCAAATTTGCTTTTAATATTTATTCAAAATATTAAATTCTACATTTAAAAACAAGTGTGATCAAGCCGAACATTATAAATCTAAATTAAAGAGTTATCCATGCCAATGGCAATAAAATTGTTATTCTTTAAAAGAAAGGCAAAAAAAGTTACAACAGGTGGTGGAGCTGTGAATGTTGTCATCACCAGCACGCATTGCATCTCCATCTCAGACAAAAGGCCAAAATAATAAATGACTCACGAAATTTAAATTACCTTTAATATCATCAAGTTAAAAAGAAAACTTTTCCCCTATATTGATAAAACACAAGAATCATTCTTTTAGGGAGAGCGAAGCATGGAACAACATCTTTTTCTGTTTAAGGAATATCATTGGTTTATCTTTATTCATCTAGAAGGTTGCCATAACTGTGGTTATAAAGAACTAGTTGCTTAGAGAAATCAAAGCATTTGTAAATAGGAGGTTGACAAGCAACTAAATGATAAAAAATGCAATATTTAAGGTTAAAGTATAAACACTTTTCTAATAAAGTTTCACTTATTCTTCTACCATTTTCATAATTGGTGAACAACATTATTTGTTAATGCTAGAAGTGTATCTCCTAAATTTATATATATCATTCTAATAATTGGTTTTGAATTTTAAAAAATAATTTTCACTTTTAAGTAGCTCGATTGTCACATAGTGAGTTTGTTAATTTTGTGTGAAATTCGTGCAATGGTTTGATAGGTATCCAAGTGTCATTGGCTGAAAATTTTTTTTAAAAGAAAAAAATATTGAAGAGATTATATGGTATCGAAAAAATATAGACAAAAAGAATTGAAACAAAATATGTTTAAAAAAGAAAGCTAATATTTATAATTCAATGAACTTATTTCTAAAGGGCCTAAAGGTACCTTTGTGTTTCAATCTCGAAGAAAATCTTCATAAAGTCTCGATAATTATTAAATTTTGTGAATCCAAACAAGTACTTCTCAACTTTGTCCCATTCCCCATTGGTTATACAATCTTTAAAATATTTCATTTTGAAGAAAACTCTTGCCTCTTTCTCCAATCATTATTTAAAAAGAATGAAAACAAACACGCAAAATATAGTCACAAAATAATAATCATATAAAATTAATATTTCAAACACTTCAAAGTTCAAACTAATTAAAATTCTATGAAATATTTAGTTATATAAAACATAATATGGTATAAAGAATACATAGTTATATGAGAAAATAAATAAACGTATAGCCTAGTAAAAGTATATTAAGTAATATTTTAAATTGATCATTACTATAAAGGAAGAATCTTAAAGATAACTCTCATAAAAAAATATAGAATGTTCATGTATATAAAAAAAAGAAAATAAAATTGATAAACGTAGTTAGCAAAAGGTATACATATATCATGTTGATGCCCTAAAAGTGTTGGATATTCATTCTCCTATAGAAATAAAAAGGGAAAAATATTTAGGCTCTTTCCTTTTATTATTGTTATAAGAAGTATATAAGATAATATCAAAAAGGGTACTAAGTTAAAAAAGGAAATAAAAATAATGATATAGTAATAAAAAATAGTATAATAAACTATTCAAACAAAAAATAAATTAGCTTTAAAGGTAGAAAGTTAGAATATTTATGCTTAGAAAAGTAGACTACCTATGCTACCAAAAGTTTATGCATAATAAGGATATTATTTGGATTATTAACCGATGATAAAATATTTTTTCAAGATATGAGAAGTCACAATCTCGAATTAGTTTTTCTAGGTGAGGAATTTTTGTTAAAACTCTATCAGTATGATGAGAGGGTTTAATTTTGAGTTTTAATATTTCAATCCCAAATAAATATTTCTTTAAAAATATTAATAAAATAAAAAACATAGAATAGAAATGAAAAAAGGAAATAATAAATAATAAACAATAATAAATATAAATAAAAAGATAATAGGTGAAGTATATGTAATTTTAAAATAGTATAGAGTTATGTAAAAAATATTAATTTCTTAAGAAGAGATGGCAAACATACATATTGTGTATGATAATTTAAAAAATGAAAATGAAAATATTGTAATGGATATCTTTAGCAAAAATGAAAAGGTAATGAGAAATATAAAAACAAATTTGTTATAATAATAAAAATATAAATTAAAATATGCTTAATTATTTTCTCTTTAATTTAAAAATTGAGATCCTACCAAATCAATGAAAGGATCTCGATTTTAATGAACTAATGTGATTCAAACAACTTTATTCTAAATAAGTTCAAATTAGCATGCATTTTTCTTTTTTATGAATAAAAGAGTCAACCAATAGAGAGTATTATACAATTAGATGTAGAATGTTACGATCATTGCACAGAATATCACAAATATCAAGTAAAAGATGAGATAAGTTTTAAAATTATAACTAAAGTTTTTCTTCATTTATCAAACATATCTATTAAGCTAAAAATATTGATACATGTTAAATTAACCAGCAACCTAATCCTTTTTCTTTGCTTTTCTTGTTTGATTTTTTCTCTTTTCACTTTCTTCCCCCGATATTATAAATAATGTATGCATATAAATATAAATGTATATTAATTTTTAATTTCTATGTCCTATTGTGGTTTCATGCATAAATTTAAAAAATTAGAAAAATGTTTATTTATATTCAAAATATGTTAAATTGATAATAGTATATATTCATGTGAAAATTTATTTTTGTACATGTATTAGATATTGAAATTAATTCAAACATTTTTGAATAAATAAAAAAATCGCAAAATTCTAAAAAAACAAAATAGTTCTGAACTCTTTTAGAATAAAGCATAGCTTAAAATGTGAAGGCAGAAGTCAACTAAAAGCCAAGAGGTCAGAAAATAATGGGGAAGGAGCAGGAGGAGAATGGCAACATAAGTCAGAAAACAATGGAGGAGCAGGAGGAGAACGGCAATAGCAGCAGCTGCTGCAGCGTGTTGATAGAGCTGCCAGTGGGCGAAGCAGCAGCAGCAGCAGGGGCAGGGCCATTCAATCTGGAAAAGGCAGTTTGCAGCCATGGGCTGTTCATGATGGCTCCGAATCAATGGGACCCAATCTCCCGCTCCCTCTCTCGCCCCTTACGTCTCCTTGATCATCACTCTCCGCCTCTTACAGTCCAGGTCCGCATCTCCCAGCCCAGTGCTTCCACTCTCCACCTCTGCGTTTATGGCACACGCTGTCTCTCTCCGCAGCACCGCCACTCGCTTTTGAATCAGGTGTCAAGAATGCTGCGGTTGTCGGAGGAGGAGGAGAGCAAGGTTAGGGAGTTTCGAAAGATTGTCGAAGCATTACATGGAGAAGAAGAAGCAGCAGCCGAGTGCTTGAGGAGTTTCAGCGGGAGAGTATTCAGGTCCCCTACTTTGTTTGAAGATATGGTCAAGTGTATTCTTCTCTGCAACTGCCAGTATGCCTCTTTCAAACTCTTTCCTCTGCCTCTTCCTCACCCACTTTTGGCGTTGCCTGCAACGTGTATGTCATAATGTCAAATTGGGCAATATGTGCTTTAATTGTCTTATGTCTCCCACATTATAATTATAGGTTTTCAAGGACTTTGAGCATGGCTAAGGCACTTTGTGAGCTTCAGTTTGAAACTCAACACCCATTTTCTGGTGTAAGGGCTGCTGAAGATGATTTCATTCCTAAGACGCCTGCCGGGAATGAGTTGAAGAGAAAGTTGAGAGTGTCCAAA
>NW_018397274.1:1373844-1404592 GCF_002168275.2 Theobroma umbraticum
GGTTAGAAAGCAAGTTTGCGGAGGCAAAAGCTGATCATTCCGAGTCAGATCTTCAGCCTTCCCAGGAATTAGATGAACCCCATGCCTACAAAGGAATGGGCAGCTTCCCCAGTCCTGAAGAACTAGCTAATCTTGATGAAAGTTTTCTTGCAAAACGCTGCAATCTTGGCTATAGAGCAAATCGAATATTAAAACTTGCACAGGGAATTGTCCAAGGCAGTATTCAACTAATGCAACTGGAAGAAGGTTGCAAGGAAATAAGCTTGTCTAGTTATAACAAGCTAACTGAACAGCTGCGACAAATTGATGGATTTGGTCCTTTCACATGTGCTAATGTGCTCATGTGCATGGGATTTTACCATGTGATTCCAGCTGATTCTGAAACTATCAGGCATTTAAAGCAGGTAACTTATTCATTTATTCCATAAGCAATGTATCTTGAAGGTTTTTCTGCTTTTTCTGATAGTTTTTTGCAAGTGCAGGTTCATTCAAAACGTTCTACTATGAAGACTGTTGGAAGGGATGTTGAGGTTATCTATGCAAAATATGCTCCATTTCAGTTCTTGGCATATTGGTAGGTGATCTTACAACTTTCCTCTTGCACACTTTTTGACAAGTTTCTTAGTAATTGAATTTTCTCCTTTGACAATATGTGATCAGGGCAGAGCTGTGGCACTTCTATGAGCAAAGGTTTGGGAAACTAAGTGAAATGCCTTTCTGTGGTTATAAACTTATAACTGCTAGTAATATGAAGATGAAAGCAACTAGTAAAAGGACTAAGGTTTCTGACAGAGAGTAACCCTGCATCAGTTTGATTAACAACGAGGACAATAATTTTATGCTCATTCTTCGTTCTTCACTTGCTGATATATTTATAGGTATGCTAACACCCATTTTCTCCTATATAAGCATGTATTGTACATGTTCATGTTTCGAATGTCATTCTGAATCCTAGCACCCTACCAAACTATGCCTTGTTGTGCAACTGTTTTTAATGTTTCACATTGGGGAATGATGCCCTTCTCAGTCGTTTTGGTTACTACAATGTATAATCTTCTTGAAATAATTCTTCTATATCTCTTCTCATGCTCATTCCTTGATCTGCAAAAATGATTTTCTCCTGCTCGATACTGAAATCGAAGATATGAAGCCAATGACTAAATCAATCGAGATTAAGCCATAAGGAGGACATTTCTGCTCCAATCTCTCCCCATGATCTTAGGAATGGTGATAGACAATATCACAGTATTTCCTCCTCAATAGGTAAATGGATTGACAGAGATATATTCTGCACAGCCAATTCTTTGCAGCCTTTGGCCAAAAAAGCATAAAAAAAAATGGGTGTTTGCAGCCTTCTTTTCTCTAATGGTAGGGTATATTAGGATGCATTTCTTATTTTCTTTTGTTTATTAAAACCATCCATACTAATATGTAAAGTCATTTACTGAATTAGACTTGGCGAATACCAATTTGGTTTTAACATTACATAAAAATTAAATAAAAGACTAAGAAATCATATACATAGGAGTGCAAACTAGGATTTATGTCCTGAATTCAAATTGTTTTTCTCATTTTAACCGTTTTTTTTTTTTTTTTGTGGATTTCAAATGCTCAGAGCATTAGCTTTGGGTTTTAATTGCTTGTCGCATAGTAGTTTATTAGGCCCACTTTGTTGGGCTAAGCGTATACGAAAAATATAAACTCCCTATATTTCGCAAGATGGGCTTGGATAATGAATTTAAGGCCCATTTCTGCCCAAGAAATTATTTTCATAAATTACTTAGTTGATGTTTTTACTATTTGTTTTTTATTTTTATTGTATTTTATTTAAGAAAAAATAAAAAATAAATACTAAAAGTATTTAGATGAAGTTTTTATTGTATTAGTACAGGTTTCAATATATAAAAATAAAAATCTATAATTTTTGAATTTTATAAGAAAATTTAAATAAGTTCTTCTTTTTTTATTATTAATATTTTTTTAAATCAAATAAATTTTTATAATTAATAATTAATTAATAATAATTAATTAAAATATTTTTTATCTATCTCATGACTCACATTGTACTGTGTTATCATGTCACATTAGCATCTTATATTTTTATTCATCATGGCATATTAGCATTATCACGTGGCATGTAATAATATGTGATATTTAGATAAATATAAATTAGGTCACCGTTAATCATTATAACTTAATTGATTTAGAATAAAAATATAAATACTTAATTGGATGTAATAAATATTTTTATATATTTTTTTATATTTTAACATTTAATAAGTAACATTCTTGAGAATGAACGATAAAATGGCCCAGTGTCTATTATTGTATGCGTAACGTGTGGCCATGACACGGCAGCCTGCCCGAATCCGACCCAATTTAGTTCTAGTGTAGTCAGGCGGCCAGATGAGTGGATCCCAAGTCCCAAGCTAGGGGGCAAAACTCTCGTGAAACACATTAATGCAAAAATTCCCTTCACAAATTAAATTCGTCTCCCCTCATATCTCGTGAACCCATTATTATCTTTGCTTCATTCTATTCACCAACCTCTTCTTAGCAACCTGACCCCTCTCATTTAACGCCTCTTTTGCCCCTCATCCCTATATCAAAGTCCCAAGCCCACCATTTCACTCACTCCCCCAAAAAATGGCTCCACATTTCCCCTCCATACGTATCCTTTTCCTCATCTTCGTATCTTCTTTCCAACTCGCCAGGCCTTTCACAGTCATCATGTCGGATTCAGGCGTGCCATCCACCCTCATCGACGGGCCTCAGACGGGGTTTTCAATGAACAAGGATGGGGCTCGGACCAACCCCCGTGAGCAGGAGGCGGTCTATGATATAATGCGAGCCACGGGGAATGATTGGGCCACGAGCATCCCAGATGTGTGCCGGGGGCGTTGGCATGGTATCGAGTGCATGCCCGACAAAGATAACGTCTACCACGTTGTCTCCCTGTCTTTCGGGGCGTTGTCGGATGACACGGCTTTCCCTACTTGTGACCAGAAGAAGTCATACATTTCAGAGTCCATTACCAAGCTTCCTCATATCAGGACACTGTTTTTATACCGTTGTTTCAGTTACAATCCTCAGCCGATTCCAACGTTTTTGGGCAAGCTGGGTTCCACGTTGCAAACTCTAGTCCTTAGGGAAAATGGGCATGTTGGTCCCATTCCTAGTGAACTAGGAAACCTTACTCGTTTAAGGGTTCTTGATCTTCACAAGAACAATCTCAATGGTTCGATTCCAGTTTCATTAGGCCGGATCACTGGCCTAAGGTCGTTGGATTTGAGTGGGAACAAGTTCACCGCTTCAATTCCTGGTTTTAGCTTCCCAGTTTTGAATGTTTTGGACCTTAGCCAAAATCTTCTAATGGGTCCAATCCCACCAAGCCTTGGGTCATGCCAGTCTTTAGTTAAAATGGATTTTAGCCATAATCGTCTAACTGGCTCAATACCCGATGCAGTTGGTGGGCTAAAGGACCTCATGCTTATGGATATGAGCTACAATCGCTTGTCTGGCCCATTTCCTATATCACTAAGAAGCTTAACTTCCCTCCAAGCTTTGATTCTCAAAGGCAATCAAATGGGATCAACAGCCATTCCCAGTGATTGCTTTGATGGAATGAAGGGTTTAATGATCCTAGTTTTATCAAACATGAATTTACATGGTCCGATCCCTGAGTCAATAGGCCAGTTACCGAACCTTCGGGTCGTTTACCTTGATGGAAACCGCTTCAATGGTTCAATTCCAAGCAACTTTAGAGACTTGAAGCATGTTAGTGAACTAAGGCTGAATGATAATTACTTGACTGGACCAGTTCCATTTGGAAGACAAATGGTTTGGAAGATGAGAAGAAAGCTTAAGCTTAACAACAATTCAGGATTATGTTATAATGCAAATAGTGGTCTTGAAGATGCCTTGGATACATCCTTTGATACAGGCATTGGTTTATGTGATTCACCTAAGCCTGGTTCAGCAAGGACAGTGCAGCACTTATCCACCATGAATGAAGAAGATATGACAAGAACAACAAATGTATCATCTGAAGCAGTTCATAAGACTTCAGTTTCTGTTAGATTCTTTCAGTTAACAGCATTACTTTTGTTCATTTTGCTGTTTCTGTAAGGGAAAAGAAGGCTTGTAAATCACAGTTCTTTGTACATCCTAGTTGGCCTCATAAATGAATCAATGGTTGTTTTGTTGAGGGAAATAGTCCTACCCTCTCTCCCTACTGCAGATAAAGCTTGTAGAGCATTTAATTAATAAACCTCAACAGCCAGAAATCTGCCTATCTTCTTGATTGAAGTAGTCATCATTATATTTGCACATATCTTAATTCAATTAGCACTAGACTGCCTATCTTCTAGTTGTTTTCTTCTATATGAGGCTGTGAGCTGAGTTATGCTAAGAAAATCTTAAGTGATTAAGCCTTTTACCTGTTGCATATATGACTTCAGATTCTACAAGAATAAGACAAAACTGAAAGCCAAGATAGAAGTAAAGGTTCTGACACTATAATTTTTGGTCTTTTCTTGTTCTTTACATTATAATCTATTGGTCATGCATTGGCCTTTTGAGGGCACTCCCTGCATCTCCCCAACTGAAAGTGCAGTACAGTTCAACTGCAGTTATCCCAACAAAACTCTTTTATGAGCAGTCTAATCTCCAATAAGTTGCAAAGGAGTCCAGCTTGTAAGAACTACCAGTTATTTTATATGATAAATATCAATTGCTGAAGCTAAGGTCTTAATTTACTGTTAATTAACAGAGCTAACAAAGGACCCTTTCTTTTGGCTATACCTGCCAATAGATGGTCCACAGGTAGCTGGACCAAATAAGTTAATTTATGAGCAAAACTTTGGTAGCATATAATATCAGCATTCAATGACAAAATTAGCATACAATCAGTGCAGACGACATGCAAATTGGGGTAATTGAAAGAATGAAGAAAAGACTTCAAAGAAACAAGCAAATGATTCTGATTTCTGACACCATTGCTTCTCTCTTGAACTACAAAACAACTTCTTCACATTTTTGCATTTATCATGTTTCAGGAGTTAGTTATCATGCTTGTAGATTTCATATCCCATTTCCTTTTACTCCTTGTCTATCTGTTTGGACTGACAAACACAGATAATCTAAGGGCAGAAGCCTCTTCAGGTTTGTCTTGTAGAACTCCATAAAGCTATAAGCTATTGCTTTCCTCTTCTTATGTCAATCATTGGTAGGCCTACCAACTAAAGCATATTGGCTTGTAGTGCAAAAGGAGAATATCTGGTCATAGCCTTCAAGCATATTGAACCCAAGATATCAAACAAACTATCACGAAGGAATTGTTTGAACACTAGTGGTTGTTTTTGGTGATTTTGAAAATATTTATCCTCCCTTAAGTACATAAGAAATCTTGTTTAACTTGACATTTCAAATACCAAAACTAATATAATTTTATAAAATTATCAATTTTAGTGATTTTTGCAACATGTTATGATCACGTAACTTCTAGATTAGAACCACTAGTCTCTGTCTCGAATTTTTTAATTAATTTAGAAAAAAAATTGAATTAAATAATTGCAAACAGAACAATTATTCTCAAGTTGTGTATAGCTACAACTTCTGCTGCAATTTTTCAATGGCGTGTTGAAATTTGCATATCTTCATTCATAGTTAGTTGCTGTCACGTGCATAGAGACAGCCAGACCATGAAGAGGGCCGAACCCTGATCATCAGTCCTTCCTAATTCAACTGTGAATATTTTAAAAGATTTTTATCATCTCGTGTTCCATCATTTGTTGAACTTAGGGGAAAACCCAAGAAATTCCTACCATGGTGGGTGTTTTATATTGTGTTAAATTGTCAAATGGATACAGAAATTTTACAGTAAGTTACTGCTGCCACTTTGTTTGGTAGAGTAGAAGTTTTGTTGGTGTGACACCACACAGAAACTAGATGAACATGGGCCTCCACACCAGGTTAAAAAACTGAAGCTTCGTTGAACAGAAAAAGGCTGCGGATTATACAATTCAGATGTTGCTGTCTGTCACTGATGGAGGGGCAATTTACCTGCTTGATATGCGACTGTGACCTGCCCATTGTGAAAGAGACACAATGGCTTATTGATTGATGATTTAACATTGATTATTGTTGAAAAGGAAGCAATGGGTCTCAGGTCACAAAGGCTGCAAGAAAATTAAAAAGAGTTGGGAGGTACAATTGGATTTTTTAGGGAAAGTTATTTGAGATATAATATTTTATCATAAATTTGTGATGAATACTAATTTTATATAAATTTAATTATAATAAATTTTAATTTTATTTAAGTGAATCAATTAATATAAAATATTTGATTATAAAGTATTCATTGACGTCTAATAAAATTTAAAATTATGTATAGATTTTAATAAAAATTTTGAAAAGAAATGAAAAGTGATTTGAGTTATTTACATTTATTTTAAACTGTCATCGTATTTATAAAAATAGTCATTTATCTAGCTTTCATCGTCATTATTTTTATCTTGAATTTCTATATTATTCAAAATGAGCGCCCTACATGATCTTGATAGACCTACAACCTTATGTACCTACTACATTAAGTTAGTATTTCTTGATTCTTAATAACAATTTTTTTTTTATAATTAAAAAAAGAAAAATTTAAATCTTATTTTTTAAATAAAAAGATCATGCATCAAGTAATAAGTCAAATATTGTGTTTGATTCTTAACAATGTTCTATCAACCGTTTACTTATTTACTGCAAATGGAAACCCCAACCTCTTAAGTGGTTAATCGCCCCACTTCTTATAGCAACTTTTCAATGTGCATCAATAAAGTCCATTATTAATGGGGGAAAAAAGCAACAAACAAGAAAGATAAAAGTGATGTATAAGTATACCTAAAGAGAAAGCAAGTGATGTTGAGGAAGGAGGACCAGTAGTGAGGAAGGAAGAATTACATAATTTGATGACATTTGGTTTGTTGGTTATATAACAAAGTTTTAATGCTCTTTTAGCTTTTAATAGAGAGCTAGATTTTACCTATCATTACACTTAAATTTTCACCAACCTAAGTTAAAGAAAGACCATTGACACAAATATAGATACATATAATGATTGTGATGCACCTCCCAAAACAATTATTATGTAATTATTGAGATCTTATCCAACATTTATTATTGCATTTATTTTTTGGACGTAATATAACTAAAAGTTTAATCTCCCGTTAATGATAATTATTTTTTTAAATACATACACTTAGATTTAATAATTTTAGATATGATACGAGAAGATACGAAATTAAATGAATTAAAATTTATTTATATCTTAAACGTGTCCAATATAATTAACGTATGTAAGGTACGTTTAAACAAGGTATATGTCCCTTACAAATTTTACCGAAAATTTATGTTAATTATTTTTGAAGATTCGTAGTTAATTATTAGGAGTTTTTGTATTTTTAAATATGCAATCTGTAAATAAAATTTCGAAATGGTGAGTCTATCTTTGGTTATTTTTTAATGAGTAGGCCAAATTACAAATAATAAAAAATATTTATTTTCCATGTTTGATTCCCTTTTAATCTCCATGGAAATATAATTTTTTTTTGGTATATTTATAATATGTTAAAGAGCACAATGATCTCACTTGATGTTTACTTGTTTGACGAGGGGAGGATTAAATAAATAAATCCTTTGAACTCTTTTATGCAATATTGTTCAATTTGCAAGGCTACTCTTATTTTATCTAATGCATTATTAATTTAGTTAATTAAAATCTTTTTCCATGATTCTACAAGAATTTGGGTACAATTTCTTCAAGAATGTTAATTGATGGAAAAATATAGCTTCCTTCTGTAAATCCAATTCCAACTACCATTGTTAGAATTAAAATTTTTTTCTTTAATTTCCGATATTATTTTCAGTGCAACAAAATTAACTTAAGACTATGCATTTTCAATATGTATTATTAATAATATATATATATATATATATATATATTATAACATAAAGTTGGAGTCTATTAGTAGGAAGATCCTAAATTAAAATTTGAGACCAACCTGAAATGATGGAGGCCTAATCTATGAGACACCACTAATATCTCTAACTAAACTATAACAAAACTCACAATGCTTCATTACCTTAAATTTAAAAAGATTTAGCACTATCTTATATTTGTCCAAATAAATTAAAAATATTTTTTAAAAATATTTGGTTTTAAAGCTAAAAAAATTAATTCGTATTATCGAACACATATCCATATCCGACACCCATCTATGTCCGAGTTGCGTAAATAAGTAAAACTATAAAGTAAACAAAAATATTAAAAAAATATCCATGTAAAAAGACAGACAAGGATGAGTATAAAATAAAATGAAACAAATGGGTAGAAAATGGGGACCCATGTGGCTGCAAATTTGAAAATTGACAACAGCTAGACCCAATGACAAACCAGCCGCTGCAGCAGCAGCAACCATCAACCATCCCACAAAGCGCCCACACACACACACACACACAAAAAGAAAAAGGGCATCAGGTTACTACAATAAGCCTTGCCTTATACTCTTCCTCCTCTCAATTTCATCTTCTTCTTTCCTTTTTTTTTTTTTTCTTTTTTTAACCTTTTTTTAACTGAGACTGCAACATTCTCTTGTAAGCAAAAGCAAAACCCCAAAAAGAAAAGTAATAATTGAAGAAAACCCAGAAAGAAAGTATGTTTTTTGGAGCAGGTTTGTGCACAAAAGCGTTACGTTTGGCATCTCATCAGAATCTGCTGCTTAGAAAGAGAAAGTGAAGTAGGACAACAAAGAAACGAAATAGAGAGCGAGAGAGAGAGAGAAACTGGTTTTCATTGAAGGAAAAGAAAGAAGAAAAGAACGAGTTGGTTTTTTAGTTTGGTTTCCTAATGGCGTTTTGTTCTATAATTTGTTGTGGGAAAGGTGTGGATCGGTAAGTTTATCACTGATTTACCATTTATCTTTACTGTTTTATTTGTTTAGTTTTGCTTTAAAAGTTTTTCTTCTGGAAACTTTCTTTGGATTTTTTTATTGAATTTTGAGTATTTCAGGAATGGTCAGGGTTTAAGAAATCTGGGTTTTGTTTAGTTTTTGAAGCTATCATCTGGGTCTTGATTAGAATTTCATTGCCTTTGGTTGTTTTTACTGTTGTCTGAAGTTTTGAGCTTCCTGTCCTTTTGGTATTGTGATTTGAGAAAGGAAATACTTATTGAGCATCATAGAGCTACCTGCTTTTCATTTAAGCTTAAAATTTTCATACTTCGGAATCAAATTAACCAGGATATGTTGATCTTCATCCTATAAATAAGGTCTTTTATCAGTCAAATTGAGTGTTTTTGTTTTTAATTTTAAATTGACTTTGGTTATGTTGTTATGTGTGTCTGTCGGTGGGGTTAATGTCTAAAGTTATATGATTCTACAGGAAAGAGAAAGGAAAGAAGCAGCCGACATGGAGGGTTTTTTCATTGAAAGAATTGCACTCAGCTACAAATAATTTTAATTATGATAACAAGCTTGGAGAAGGGGGATTTGGCAGTGTCTATTGGGGTCAGCTATGGGATGGATCACAAGTATGAATTATTTTTCCTTTTTGGGGTTTCGTTCAAGAAGCAAGTTAATTATTATTTTGGCCTCTTATGTTTTCTAATTTTTGAGTTTTGCAAGATTGGTTGATCATACATAGTTTCACCTTTTATGGTCTCCATGTTTCCTTATGTATGATCGATATTCTTGCGGAATTTGAACTAATGGGTTCAGATGTTGATCTAACAAAAACTTCTGTAATATTGAACGTTCTAGTGTGCATTATACTGTAGTTTGCATCTAGTTTACTGTTTGTGAAAATCGATCTAGTTTCCTGGCATGGCTACTGTTATTTTTCATGGTCAATATTTATACGAATCTCATGTAACCATGCAGACAAGTGTCACTCTGTTGAAGTAATGGTGCAGGAGTTCTTTCCAATAGGATTGGTTAGAAGGTCAGGTGTGTTGAACTTCCAACCTAAAACTGTTCAACAATAGGTGAAAGGGCCAACTTGAATATAAAGCCACAACAAACCCCAAATAAGAATGTTGTGGAACAACACCACTTAATACCCCTTCATAAGTGCAATGGAACAGCTGAGACAAATGGACCTATTGATATATTGTAAAGATGGGGGAACAAACACAAATGTCTAGATGAAATGTAATTGACCTCATCAGTATTATTAAGTCGTATGGTAATCTCAAATCTCAGCCTCATTGACCTGTCCATGTTTTTTTTGGTTAGTTTTGGGGAACAAACACACAAATGTCGAGAAGAAATGTGATCGACTTCCTTAGTATTATTAAGTCATATGGCGATCTCAAATCTCTGCCCCATTGACCTTTCCATGTTTTTTTTGGTTAGTTTCAGTTTTTCTTTCTTTTATTTAAATATGTTACATTAAGTCATAACTTTGATACTTGTCAACAGATTTTGGGATTACTTCTTGTATTAAAATAATTTTGATTCAAGGGTATGATATATGTCACATGAATTTTTTGGGTTACAACAGAACGATAAGACAGTTACAAAGTTTGTTTGAGTTGAAGTGTATAAAGACTTGGATTATGTTCAACTCATATCTACTGACACTAGTGAAATGCAGAAGCAAAAAAATAAAATAGAATGGTAGTTCTTAAGTTTTTGGCTGGTTTGACATAAGTAGTCAAAGATTTTTGAAGAGTAAAGCTTCCTTCTGTTGTTGAGATATATACTTAGGAGGTTGTCTTAGAGGTTCAACTCACAAGTGCACTCACTGGGGATTAGAAAGTCAAGATCAAAAGAGGATGATGGCAAAAATTAAAAATTCATCATGTTCTGCCCGTGCTATCAATTACGAATCTGTAAATGCTAGCTTCGTTTGCCTTCATGGTGAAAAAATGTGGGTGATGTGGCAATTTAAAGAGTATAAAACATTTAGGATCCAAAATGTGGGTGATATGTATGGTTGCTAGTACCTGTTGTGCCAGAGACCCTAAAAAGTCGAAGTCAGAGTTAGAACTTAGGTATATCATCATGGGTTATTTTGAAGTTTGTTGATGTTATCATATCTTTCCATTTTTGTTTTCTTCACAGTTTAGTCAAATCCCTTATATTTAGAACTTTAGCAGCATCAAAGGCATCTGTTTATCTTATATGTTACAAGATCTAGCTCTTCATGTCAGATTTCTGTAGGATGGGATTTGCATTGATAGCAGTATAAAATAACATATAATGATAGATCATGACTGACTAGGATTGGGCTTTGCTAGATTCTTGTTCATTTGCTACTGGAAAGTTGAAAAGGCGGTCTATGCTGTACCATACCTGTTCTCTAAACCCAGCGAGCATTGTTGCATCCAATTTCTGGGAGTGTTTCATCAATTGTTGAATGGTTACTACAGTATTTGACTGAATTTTAGGGCTTCTATTGTCTTCTAAACAGCATCTCACTTTCTCTAAACACATACATGCTCATAGGATTGTTTCTATGTTCATGGTATATGCAGCCATTCGGATAATACTTTTGGAATTCCATATGTATTTTTGTTTTAATTAAATGAACCTTCTTGAAGATTTTCTGCTGCTTTATTTTTCTTCCAGTCGCATTCTCACCTGAAAGTTATACACTTGCAGATAGCAGTGAAGAGATTGAAGGTGTGGAGCAACAAAGCAGAAGTGGAATTTTCAGTTGAGGTTGAGATATTGGCAAGAGTTCGACACAAGAATCTACTGAGTTTACGTGGCTACTGTGCTGAAGGGCAAGAACGTCTGATTGTATATGACTACATGCCAAATTTGAGTTTGCTGTCACATCTTCATGGCCAGCATTCAACTGACTGCAATCTTGAGTGGACCAGAAGGATGAAAATTGCAATTAGCTCTGCTGAGGGAATTGTGTAAGTGTTGGACCCAATTTTCTTTCCTATTGTGACCTATTCTGACATGAATGCTAACCTCCACCTCTTTCACTTGACTACTTCAGCTATCTTCACCATCATTCAACCCCACACATAATTCATAGGGACATCAAAGCTAGTAATGTGTTGCTAGATTCAGATTTCCAGCCTCAGGTTGCTGATTTTGGGTTTGCGAAGTTTATTCCTGATGGTGCAACGCATGTGACTACTCGAGTAAAGGGTACCCTTGGCTACCTTGCCCCTGAATATGCTATGTTAGGAAAAGCCTCAGAGAGTTGTGATGTTTACAGCTTTGGCATTCTTTTGCTGGAGCTTGCCAGTGGCAGGAAACCTCTTGAGAAACTGAATGCAACATCAAAACGCTCAATTGCAGAATGGGCTCTGCCACTAGCTTGTGAAGGGAAGTTCAGTGAAGTGGCAGATCCAAGGCTGAATGGGAAGTATGTGGAAGAGGAGTTGAAAAGGCTTGTCCTTGTCGCACTCCTATGTGCTGATAATCGGCCTGAGAAAAGACCTACCATGCTTGAAGTTCTCGAGCTGCTCAAGGGAGAGTCAAAAGAGAAATTAGCTGAACTAGAAAATAATGAAGTGTTCAAGAACCCACAGACTGCTGGTTGTAATGATGGGACACCAGCTGCTGAAGAGAGCTCAGACATAATTAAGGAAGAGAATGATCCAAAACCGGTGAAGGAGACTGAGCACGAAAATGCTCTAGATGGCTAATACCTTGGACAAATTGAAGCATTAGAAGTGAAATTTGTATCTCTGATATTTTGGTTCTTTCTCTTCTTTTCTTCTCATTAAGAGGTGGCGCTGGCTGTCCATCATTAGAATCGCCAGCAACATTTGCCACTTTGTAATATGGAAGCATGTTTTTGTGAGTGCTATGGGATATATCCTTGGGGGCCAACTTTTCTTTTGTTCTTTGTTTCCATACAAATATTTGGTGTCTATTGGGTGTTTCATCTCTGGCCTATGATAGCTGATGTATTGACAGGTTCTGAGTTTGAGTCTGCTGCTTGTGAGATTGACATTTCAGGTGTGAGAAAATCAAATCAACTTCATTGCATTTGGGCAAATTTCTTTTAGTAGGTTTCGGAGGCCAGAGGAGGAAAGGGATTCAACTTATTGTTGGGCAGTGCACAGAGCCATAGGCTGTCCGATGAATTGAACAGGGCATTGCAACCAATCACTTGAAACATGACAACAATGTAAGAAACTTTTAGGGGCCTAAATCATAATGCATTTTACTCATATATTTACAACAGATTCAGCGATGTTACAATTGGGATAAGGTACATGAAAGTTATCCAAACAAAAAGGTTTAGGCCTCTACTGATCTTTCAGGCCAAGCACTGAAAAAGCATTAAGTGTTTCCGAGTTAATTCAACAAAAATTACAAACATAATAACATTGAACAGATTTAGGTAAATGTATCCTCCCTGTCTCCCTCTGCAGTCTCACCTTCCTCCAAATTGCTGAATTCGAGGTAATGAGTTGGCCTGTGGTCCTCCTGGTAGTATTCTCTAGGTGTTCCAAGCTTCACCCCATATTTCATGCTAACTGTGTGCTTCACTCCCATGAAATTGTAATTCCATGGCCCATTGTCAGGAACCTATAAGAAAGAACAAAATAAGCTAAGATAGCCCCCAAACAGAATGACTAAATAAGATGTTATACATTTCTATCAGATTTCGAAGCATAGAATATAAAGGTTGGGAAGTTCAAGAGCACTAGCCAACGAAGATAATCCTTACCATATAAAATCCAAGGAACCGATCACTTAGGAGCATCTGCACCTTCTCATAATGAGTTGGAAGGTAACCATGGGGATTACTTCCTGTATCTTTGTTAACCCGTCCCCACTCGTAACCACTTGGAGTAAGCTTGTATGCTGTTAATGAGCAAGAACCTGGAGTGAAACTGCATGTCAAGATAATGCACTTCTCTCCATCCCACTGCTTGTTGTTCTCTAAAATCCGAGCATGAGATGTGACATCCTGTGATTATTGAATGCATGAAAAGACAACAATTAGTTTATCACATTTGATTTACAATGGATGAACTACACTAGCACTGAAATATTCCAATAAAATTGAACCTAAGTAACAAACTAAACACAAACCTGTGGTGATAATTGAGGAAGCTCATTAGGCTGCGTGTGCATCCATCCCAAAGGCTCCAGATCGTTCAAGAAATCATGTTCAGGAAGAGCTGATGGAAGATGAACTTGCTGATGAGTTCCCCACTGTGGTGGCATGGCAATGCAGCGAATTTCCTTAACCTGAGGGTTGTCAGGAGGACTTATTCCATACAAGTATCCAGCAATTTGAGTCCGCAGATCTGCTATGCAGATGAACTTCTTTAGAATGTTCTTTGGCATGATATAAGTGTACCCAGTTTCCTGCATCATTATGTTTTATCATCATAAGCAGATAATTAAACTTCTAGATCAATCACTAGACCTCAAATAAGTCACTTATGTACCTTTATATCCTCTGAGTTCACATATATATGATTGACTCGAAGATAAAGATTTGTTGCTGATATTGCTCTAACACGCCAATCTGTCTTGGACCCAAATGCTGCTTGCTCATAGGGACTTGTGGTGGTAACAATGAGTTCATCACCATGCACATTTGTAGTCCTAGTTGTCACAGCTGTCAGCTGGCTTGCCTCCTTTGCCTGAAAACATATGTTTGAAAAATAATAACTCAAAGTTAGTAAGATGTGTTTTCTTGGGATAAAAGTTAACAATATGAGGCCATGTTATATTAGCAATCATGAATAAAAGCAAAAAACCAGAACATAGCATAACCTGTTTCTCGATTTCTGCTATCTGCTGCCTCTGTTGAGAGGGTGGAGTGATCTCAGCTCCAAGAATAATATCACGAATCTCAGACTGTGTCAAGGCCGATGTATTCACATTGTTCTTTTTGGCATAGTCAGAGAGTATGAGATCTCTTAAAGCAACTTCGACCTGCACCATAAAATAATATTTATTGTAGTGCACTGAAATGAAGTATGCATGGTTCTACAACTAATTGGAAAATTATGAGTGAGAATCACGCCTACCTTCATCCATTGATCATCAGTAAGAGAAGGCCAGATATGGTGTGGCTCAGTAACAATTGTCTTGTCAGGTTTCAATAACATCTTAGCTTTCTCATTGTTCACATGAAGTGCACGAAGGATCAGAATGAGTCGAGAGAATGCAGTGTATGATGAGATACTTTTCAACCAATCATCATAGATGTTAAACAAAACCATTTGTGGCTCTGTAGCCTTCAGAATCAGATCCCCAAATTTCTCAATTTTCAAGCAAGCCTGGAATGGGAGTTGCAACTCACTTCCCTTGATAACTATGTTAGGGAAATCCAGCAAGTGAACCTCCAAAGGATCAAGCATTCCCTTTCGAGTAACAATGATTTGCTTTGGTTGTTCTTCAACGGGCAAAGACCGCACAAGAGCAGCAACTTCTTCAGCTGTTTTCCACTTGGCTAGCTGACCAAGACGCTTTTGACCTGCCCACACACTTGTATGAATGACCTGCAAGAGAAAAATGTTATCTAGTTGAGATCTTCACAATAGACAAACTAGCTTAGGAAACAGATGTTATATGAAGAAACAGACCTTTAAGAACAACTGTCCTGTCCGTGGATTGAAAATAAAGATGGCACCATTAATGGGTTTTGTTGTGAGATTCCCTTCAAATGTCTTATGGATTGTAACACGATAAACATTGGTGTCATCAACAAACCAAATGATCTGATTGCTAAAGATCTCTCCATAGTTTTGGGATGAAAGATATGGCTCAGTAGGCTCAGAAGAATACAACTGCAAACCTTTCCTTATCCGCTCTCTTAGAACATATAAAGCTGGATTTGACTGTATAAGGACAAAAATAATTAGTTCAACCTTTGACATGTAAGCTTATTCCAGAATTTAACAAACAAATGTAACTCAAAAATCTGAACTATAACTTAAATGAAGTATAAATATGTAAAACTATGCTACCTTCATGATCTTATTCATTGCCTGAGCAAGCAGTGGCTTTGATCCAGGGAACCAGTTACCAAATGCAGAATGCAAGTTGTAAGCTAGATCAAGGCCAATCATCACCCCTACATAAAGACAACAGATGATCAGCTAGGCAGAGAAACACAGGCATATAACACAATAGGAAGAAGAAGGGAAAAGAGGTGAAAGTTTACCAGTAGGAGATGGATAAATAGACATGTTGTCTGTTGTATAATCCATAAATTTGGCTCGAGTGTAACGCTCAATATCATGCGAGTCATAATCTCCCCACCGGAGTTGTACATCTATCCAATATTTGTTGCTTGCTTTTTGATCAAACATGTCCTTGGACTCCGCAACAAGACTAGGCTTTGACATAGGCCATCTATGAGCTGCAAAGAGAAGAATATCTGCACAAGAGCTGTTCATCTTGTAACTCTTCCTTGGATGGATTGTCTCCTTCTGAACAGTTTCGATTTCCAAAGCATCCAACTCCTGATCCAACACTTGGCAAAGATCCATAACCACACTCTCATGTATTTTTTGCCACAAATGAGCACGGAAGATCTGAATCAAAGATATTTTCAAGGTTGGGATCTTCCCGTGCATGAAAATTCCAGTTAGATCTAGTTGCACTTGAAATCCCACGTAAACATTAGCCCGATTAATTGTCGGTGACCACCAAAGAGTAAACCTACGGTTAGGAATCTGGTTAAGACCAGATCTCTGAGCATTAGTGAGCTTCTTATACTTCATTGACTCCTCAAATCCAGAAGCCTTTTCCCAAAACAGACCCTCCCAAGTTGGAAAGCTGAAATTCCAGGAATAAAAGAAAACATAAATAAGATATGATCGTCCAGATCATCAATAAGAACAATTATTGGATAAATGACCTATGAAATATAAAACTAAAATAAAACCAAATAATGACTCACTATGTTCCTTTAAACAAGGTATGTTCTAGGATTCCTTCAACACCTCCCAGAGCTTGGATGACATCAGTTCGATAGTTATTCAAGTTCCACAATTTGCCATCATGCCTTTGGTGAGTCCACCAGAATGGGTTCTGCTTCAAAACTTGGTACTGCTTAAAGTCTGTACGTACTCTCCATCCCTTGTCGTATGCTAGCGTGTGCCTATCCTTCTGAAACAAAGTATTTATACGTGGTATTCCCCTATCCCATGAATCCTGTAAACAGATCAGGAAGAAAAAATCATCAGAATACAATTTCCTTGTGGCAGCTATATCATACGATGCAAAAATCACACTGAACACATAAATGATTATAAGAACCAATAAATGAAAAACTGTAACAACGGAAAAATCCTAAAGGGAAATGGCACTAGAAAACAGCACTCGCATTGGCTTAAAAAATAAAAAAGGAAACTCACTTCCAAATCTTCAAGGGTTAGACGCCTATTTTGTGCCTGAGCTTCCTGCCTCTTCAGTGCATACTCTGCCCAAACACGCTGTGAGTCTATGAACTCACTTTCCCATGGCTGTTAAAAATCAGCAAGATGATCAAACAGTGAAACAAGACTTGAAAAAGGAAGTACATAAAATAATGAACTTGCTTGTACCTGTATGTAACGATAAAGATTTGGAATCAGCTGGTCTTCCTCATGACTCATTCCACTCCTAAAGTGAGTTACACCAACATCAGTCTGCTGACTGTATCTGAGGTCACTCTGTGGAATCAATATGTGACCCATTGATAACATGCCAAGTCCACCAATTTCTTTAGGAGTGTAAAAAATGACAGGAGGGAATCTGAAAGCATAATAGTGTGTCAGAAAATTATTATGACAAGAAAGAAGAGAGCGAGAGAGAGAGAGGGAGAGAGAGTGGTCAAATATAACCATACCGGCTAGGCATTTTTGAATTCAGTCCAATCTTGATACGAGTTTGAATTTTATTTTCACATTTAACCAGCAGATCTAAAAGCTCTTGTGTATGTACAGTTGCTTCACGGAAGTAGGTCATAAGACCTATTCAACAGAGAAAAAAATGAACGCTCAATAAATTGAACAATATCACAAATCAAACAGTCATAACAAGACCAAAAAAGAAATTTAAAAAAATACCTATTAAGGCAGTATTCCATTTGTTAACAATCTTTGTAAATGTTGTTGACCCAGAAGACATGAGAATCTGCCTAACACGATTCTCAAATACTTTCATGTGCTCATCATCAACGCGTAAGAAAGCAACTGCAGTTCGCTCTTTTGTCTGTTCATTCTGCAAATTCCACACTCCATCTCTCGTATTGCTAAATGCTTCTTGAGTCATTCTTATTTTCGGAAGTATCCGAACTTCAAAACCACACCTAAACATCAGAAATAAGGAGACTGAATCAGTCAAACTGTTTCTCTAAGGAATAATCATGATTCATGACCAGAATGCAATGCCAAGTTTCTCTCACACAGTTTAAAACAAATAAAATTGGTCAGACAAACAAGCACATAGAGAGAAGTAACTTAGCAAGAAAGAAATGATACTACTAATAAGAACCTTTCAATATAAACTATATGGAAAGTAAACTTCATTATATATTAGATATTTTACAAATACAACACAATCATATTCAAATTCGTTATATAATTTAAAAAAATACATTCCGCCACTAACATAAGCACATGGCATGCAACTCTATGTCAATCCATTAAAGCAGTATGTCAACAGACTGACCATGTCTAGCATTCTAGCTCCAAATTACCAATACACTTATCATTAAATCCTCCTGTTTACAAAGCTGTCAATTTAACCCACCTCTAAGGTGAAAAATAGAATGGAAATTTCAGATATATTTTACTTTGCAGAAAATCAACAAGAACTTCAACCAAAAACTAACAACAATTTCAACACAGATTGTAGTGCAAGCTGACCAAAAATATGTAATAAAGAGGTACAAAGGAAATCATACATGCTAAAAAGCAGGTTGGGATTGTCCTTGCTATAGACAGAAACAAAGCTGTTCTCCCATTCCAAAGTTGTGATGCTTCTAGGCAAACGATTCTTCATGTCCCAAAAGACACTTCTCCCAAGATTAACTGAAGAGAAGAAAGAACTAATTAGAGCCTGAATTTCATTACAAAAGCAGTTGTTACTAAAATTTAGCATACCGTCGTGTTTCATAAGCCTCATTCTTGCATCTCTTGGCCAGCATTTCTTGTTGTTATATCCAACCATGTTTTCATTGTTCGGATCAGGGTGCTCAGTGAGATATCGCTGGATAAGGTCTCGTGCCTCATCATGAGTGAATCTGAACAATATATGCACCTTATCAATGTACCTAGAGTACAGACGAATTGGATGCCGGGTCTCAACTTTTGCGTCCCAGTATGTGATAAATTCATTTGGCATCTGGGGAGGACCAGCAATCTCACTAGCACGAGTCAATCCAAGAAGCAGGAGATCCAAAACAAGTCCATAATACTGGACTACAAAAGAAGCAAACTGAAGACCACGGATAAGACCATATGAATTTGTGTGACTCATATCTTTGTAAGACAACACCACGTTATTCTTTGCAGTAACATAATCTGCAATGTTGTGATCAAGAACCAAACGTAGAAGCCTACACAGTAAAAACAGAAACATTAATGAAGAATTCCAACAAGTCCGGTAATGAGATAAGCAAAAGATTTACACAAAAGCCCCTACCTGTTTAACATTGTCAAGTCAATCTTCTCAAAGAACTTCTCAAACTTTGTTTGAAGCATCACCACACACTGCCCCTCACTTGTGTCCCATATCCCTTGCAAATTGTTTATACCTTGACACCATTTGTAGACCAAAAGCGGGGGTGGCTCTGAATCTGCAGGCTTAATCCAATTAGGAAACAGGTGGCGCTTGTCTCCTTCATACCATAGATATTGGTCAAGATAAGCATCTGTAATCTTCTCCAGGGGCTCAATTTCATAGACTGGAATCAAATAGCTGTACAAATCCATGAACTCTATACCAACCTGCAAAAAGAATATCGATTTGAGTTCAAATTCAGAAATAAGAGATGGAGAGGTAGTTCAAAGGTGAAGTATGAGTCAATTTTCAGTCATAAACTCACTTCTTTGAAGGCACGCTGGGTAAGTAGGTGGCGCTTGATCCTCGACAAGGCCTCATGAGGATTATCATAAGCTTGTTCAATTAGACCCAATTCTTCTCTTTGGAGTTGGTTTAATCTCACAGCTACACTATAAGATTCCTTCAACCTCTCCAGTGCAAGGATAAGTAGCTTTGTATCATGTTTGTAAGACAAAGGAGGAAATGGAATGGGAGAAAATTTTCTTGACTCCAACCAATGCACAGTCGTAGTATAAATGGCAACTGCTTCTTCTGGAGTGACATATGGCCCATCTTTCAAATAATTGTGCTGTCGCTCCTGCTCAGCTTTCAGCCAGAGCCGCGTCAATCTGCCTAAGTTTTTCCTGCAGACTGTTTTATCAACAGTTGCACCTCTCCTGATACGCTCACGATTGTAATGAGCAACATTTGTCCACCAGTCTGCTTTTGACTTGACATATCGAAGGATCATATTCTCAATGGGAACTGGCAAACCCGGAACCTACAGAAAAGAACAGTGAGACAACCAGCACAATTGCAAAATATGGAAAAGGAAAATACATCATTTTGCAATGGTTTTACCTTCCAGGGGATGTTTGCCTTCCAACATCGCCATGCCTCACTGAGATGCTGCAATATCGTTCTAGCCTTATTTTGTTTAATGCCCTCTGTAGATTAACAGTAGAATATTTGGAATGTAAAGAAATAAGAAACTTTCAACAATAAATTAAATATTAAAACTACTAATTAATGATAGTTGACAATCACCTGGCATAGCATCAAGAACATCATGCATCACAGCAGCACGAAGTTCCAGATCAAAGTGGCTCTCAACACGTTGCTTTGTAACAGTCTTGGCCACTCCTTTTGAATGACGCCCTTCAAACTGACGTGCAAGCAGATTTCCTAACCACCTTTCCAGAAGAGGCACAATGCCACGAAGGAAAAACAGCCATACTCTCCACATCGGTGCCCAAAATCCACATCCGGGCCCTTTACCCACTGGCCCAGTATTGAAGCGATAGTAAATTAAGTGCTTTAAGTCTTTGCACATCCTAATCTGCCTCATGAGGCGGTACTTGTAACGGTACATCCCAGTCAACTGGCCAACATGGGAAAATGTATACTGCAGACCATCTGCCAACTGGAAGGCATCAACGTTGCCAAGTCGGAATTGGACATTGGCATCAACAACAAGCTTTGTTAAACGGAGGATCTCACGACAGAGATGAAAAGCATTGCCAAATCGTGACTTCTTGCGTTCTTTTGTGGTAAGAGTCTTCACAGGCTTTAAGTTAAAGTTATAATCCAGGTGAAGGTAGTTCAAATTTTTCCTATGTATCAACAGGTTAAGCATGTTGTACCCTTGCTTGCAAACTTGAAGACCTGCTTCAACCCAATCAAGCTCTGTTGTTTGGAAAAACTTAGTCGCTTGGAGAGATCGAAACAAGTGCTTCTTCTTCTGAGCCTTAGGAGGCCTATGATGCAGCTCATTCAGCACAAAGCATTTCAATAGTTTCTGATAACTAACCCGCACTTTAACAGGATAAGATGGAGGACAGTGCTCCTTGTACCACTCTGACACAAGTGGTATATCTTCAGAACGTCGCATCCGACCAGATCTCATATTAAAAGGGCGTGGAGCAAATAATAGAGAAATCCCTGCAGCAGTAGTGTCAGTATAAAGCTGTGTGTCATTCAGCAAAGGTTCCACCCCTTCTGGCAAGACAAAATCGTCTTCATCCTCGTCATCATAAATTTTCTTCTCACGTCGCTCCTTGTTTGTGGTAGTTATGGGGTGTATCAAGGGATCATAATAGAATGCCGGTAAATCAGGGTCTTCTGTTTTAATGTACATGACCATGGGTGTGTGATACACACCAAGCTTTACTTTCCTGGGCCTATTGTTATAAAGATGAGGGAAAGCAATTCGATACTCTGTCCTAAGGGGTGACCGGATAATGAGTTTGTTTATGTCATTAAATTCATTCCAGTCCTCATCCCCTTTCTCCATATCACGGTATAGTGGTTCGAACTTCGGACCACCTGCAATAGTGTGCAACTAGTTAACAACGCACCAACAGAATATCATCAATTTATCAATGTTAAATAAAACTAATATCACAACTACAACCTAGCATAATGGAAGCAATGGGATATTATCATCACATTAAATGTCCACTCAAGTAATTCAACCCCCACTCCAACCCACTCAATTTAAAACAGAGAAAAAAAAAAGGGATAGAAATCCCAATGTATATTAGTACTCAAAAATGCAAGCAATACACAAGTGAAAGCTCTAAAACTGTTTCCAGTGAACAGTTTTACAATAATTGAATCTCAAGTAACTAAAATGGGTCCCCAAGACACCAACAGCAAACCTCTGCAAACTCAATTCATTCACAAGCATAGCAAAAAGGAATTTTGGAATACAACAAAAGGCAGGAAACTTACCAGGTATGCACATGTTTAATGCTTTAGCTGTGAAGAATGACTCCATGTCAAACAAGTAGAAATAATTACGGTCAATCAAATCAGAAAGCAACTGTCCAGCAAGCCGGTGCAAAGTTGCCATAATTGGAAGGGAGAGATGCCATTTCCTGTAACTCGGACCATTGATGAGTTTTGTTTTTACAAGAGGCTTATGGTCATAAAACCAAGCATATACAGCAGAATCTTCTTCTTCATCCAGCTCCAATTGAATTGGCTCGAGAGGATCAACATCTAACAGATTATCAGCATAGTCTAATGGAGGCTCCTCATCATCAAATGGTGGAAACCGCATTCTCTTGAAATGACGACGATCTCGTTTCTCCCTTCGCATCATGATCCACATTGTACCCCACTATTGAAATACAAGATAAGTCAATCAATAACCAGAAAGATGTACTTCTTTCATGCATAATTCAACAGAGATACAACTTAGTTTGGCCTTGTGTTTGTAGGAAGCAGGGAAGGAAATAAGCATACCTGTGCTAAGTAAATTGGTTCAACAACCCATGGTATTTCATTCACAAATGTGATCGCTCCTGTAATATGATATAAGACCTTTACATCACGAACCTGTTCCCAAGGCATTGGCATATTCTCAAGGAGCTTGTAAACTGCATGAGGAATGAATTTAAGGGCCCCAAGATACACACGTTTATCATGGCGATACTTTTTTGAAGACATGTCCCCATGGTCTCTGTCAAAGAGAAAACAAAGTTACCTATCACTATATCATCATATCTTGCCAATTGAAGCGCACACTTCTAGATCTAACAAACAGAAGTGCAGACCAGGAACATCCTAAAGAGACTATAGCAACAAGAAACAGAAAATAATTATATTTATCAGAACATTAAACTATAAATTACCTTAAAAAAAAAATCACTGGTGGCTCTAGAAACTCAAACCAAGAGCCTCATGCCTTAAATAAAATTGGCAAAATGGTTTAAATATCATTAAAGATCAGACTAGTGAAGGTATAATAGCTCAACAATCAAGAAGAAAGATGCTCAACAGCTACAGGGCTCAGAAAGAATCACACGTCAAAGCAAGAAACCATCAAAAGCTATTGTTCCACATTAGCTTTTACAGTTAAACTTTCAATTAACATACTGGCTGATGGTGAATAAGTCCCCACAAGAAATGTTAGGTGCTTGAGATCATTGGAGCCTTTTTGTTTTTTTTCATACTTTTCCCAATGGCTCCATTTCAAATTCGGTTTGAACCAAAGAAAGATAGGGGACCGGAATTGCTGAATCACATTCCAGTATATATGCTTACAATAACCATGATCCACACACTTCAAAGGAACAAGTTTTGCACTACAATAACACGAGGAACAACCATGAAAACTTTACCAGCTTTCCTACTATGTGACGTCCTCTACGTGGATCCTATTGCACCGTAGTATTTTATTTAATACCATTCTTCAGCAAAACTCAGGTCCTTTTATGATTTCCATCCAAGTCATAATTAATCTTCCTCTCCTCCATTTAAAATGTCCTCACTGTCCTCAGTAAGCTTAGTATAACAAGTTTTGGTCTAATTTTACCAAAACATAACACAAATTCTCATGGTCAAAATTGTGACCGCAAGAACCTAAGTGAAACATTTTCTACTTAAAATAAAATAAAACCCACAGAAAACTCTATATCTTAAACTACTACATGTAGAAAATTAACATCGAAATTAAATTAAGAAACCCACCAAGGGGAGAAAGCATAGAACTTAGTTCACAAGATCCCATAACCGACCTAATAAATAGGCAAAACCTCATCTTAACAATCTTTAATCCCTAAAACACCAACAAAACAGCCACCAAAATTCTATTAAAAAAAGCAACAGAGCAAATCTCACTAAACTCTGTCCTCAAAGTTGCGAAAAAAGTTTTCCAAAATATCTGACCTGATAATCTTTCTGACGTGCTCAGGAGGCATGTCCTCCTTCTGCGTCTCGACAAACCCAAACTTCCTTTTATCTCCATATCGCTTAGAGTTGAGCTGCATCCATTTCCGCGCCTTCTCCTCCAGCTTGGCCTCCGCCTCCTGCGGAGTCGTCTGCGGAGCCAGCACGGTGTACGAAGGCTGCGCAGCTGGAGGCGGCGGGATGGTGGATCCCCCAGTTCCCGGTGGCGCTATCTGAGCGCCGTTATTGTTGTTGTTGTTCCACATGGCAGCGTTGGCCTAAGCAATTTCTGCTTCAGAGGTAGAAATGAAATCCTACAAGACAGAAACAGAAGAAATTTTTGGATTTCGTTTCGATGTAAATGATTTTGAAATTAGGGTTTTGGAGGGTTTTTACAGAGGGGAAGGTGTCCGGTTTCCTTTTGTTTCTCCTCCCTCTGTGCGAACAGAGTGAGAATTCCTGAGTGAAAAGAAGGGATTGTTTGGTTTTATATTTTTAGTTTTTAGGGATAAACTAATGACGGTGGTACGTGATGATGGACTCAACTAGGGGTACCGACTTCCATGTCTGGACCTTGAAGGCCCATTTCTGTTGGGCCACAACCCAATTCCAACCTAATAGATGTGAATGGAGAGAGATAATCAGAGGACTGGTGCCCTGTCGAAGACCCAATCTGTCAAGCTTTCGGCTCCTATATTCCACAGTGTTCATTTAAATTTGAACACTGGACCAAGCTTAGAAAATTTGATTGTACCCTCTTCACATGTCTAAATAACTTGCAAACCGAAAAAATTATTACTCACATAATATTAATGTGATATATTAATATATTATAATAAATAATAATATGTATAAGATGATATGATTATATAATATTTTTCATATTCTACGTCAATGTTATATTAGCATTATATATATATAAATGATATGTGATTTTTTTATTAATAATAATTAATTAATTATTAATTATAAAAATTTATTTAATTTAAAATAATATTATATGGATTTAATTGAATATAATAGATGAAATAAGAGCTTACTTAAATTTTATTTAATAGTTCAAAAACTTTTTAAAATATTATGTCGAAAATCTCATGTCCTTAAGCAAAGAGCCTACCTCTTTTCCAAACAAAATGTTTTCTCTTAACAAATAAACATCATATAGGTCGAATCTCAAAACAGATAATATCTCGTGACAAGACACAACCCAAAAGTACTTTTACTCTTTAAATCAACAAAGGAAAGGAAATGAAAATATTGAACCCAAAAAATTAATCAAATAGAAATTCAATCAACTAAATATAAAAAAAAAATACGCTCGAGCATTTGATTTATTGATTAATATTAAATTTTTTTACTTAAAGAGTATAAGTTCGAATCTCCTTTCCCTCTAAACAAGAGTGTACCTCTTCTCCAAATGAAATACTTTTAAAAAAGTTTTCAAGGTTCAATTTTAAAATAAATAATACCTTGTAAATGGGTACAATTAATCAAAAAGTTATTGCATTAAGAAGAGAAAGGAAAAGAAAATACTATACCTATAAAACATTGATATCATTTTGTAAATGGGTACAATTAATCCCAAATTTCTTGTATTGACAAGAGAAAGGAAAAGAAATATTATACCAATAAAACATTGGTACCAATTAAATATTCTACGTCAATGTCATTTTAGCATTATGTATATATAAAAATAATATGTGATTTTTTTATTAATAATAATTAACCAATCATTAGTCATAAAATTTTATTTAATTTAAAATAAAATTATATGAATTTAATTGAATACAATAGATGAAAAAATAGCTTACTTAAATTTTATTTAATAGTTCAAAAACTTTTTAAAATATTATGTTGAAAATCTCATGTCCTTAAGCAAAGAGCCTACCTCTTCTCCAAACAAAATGCTTTTTCTTAACAAATAAACATCATATAGGTCCAATCTCAAAATAGATAATATCTTGTGACAAGACACAACCGAAAAATACTTTTACTCTTTAAATCAACAAAGGAAAGAAATGAAATTATTGAACCCAAAAAATTTATCAAATAGAAATTCAATTAACTATATAAAGAAAAAAAAATACTCAAACATTTGACTTGTTGATTAATACAAAATCTCTCTACTTAAAAGGTATAGATTTGAATCTTTCTTCCCTCAAACAAGAACATACCTCTTCTCCAAATAAAATACTTTTAAAAAAATTTTCAAAGCTCAATTTTAAAATAAATAATATCTCGTAAATAGGTACAATTAATCAAAAAGTTCTTCTATTAAGAAGAAAAAGGAAAAGAAAATACTATACCTATAAAACATTGATATCATTTTGTAAGTGGGTACAATTAATCGGAAATTTCTTATATTGATAAGAGAAAGGAAAAAAAAATACTATACCAATAAAACATTGGTATCACCTCGTAAATGGGTACAATTAATTCCGAAAATTCTTGAATTAACAAGAGAAAGGAAAAGAAAATACTATACCTATAAAACATCGGTATAATTGCACCAAACTAATATTGCTAGCAATTTTTGGAGGTATAAAATAAGAATAAGATTTTTTTTTTCTCGTCCTTCTTGCATCATCAATACGACAGTTAAACAGTTAACATCATATAATCATTTATTATGCCACACAAACAAGCAAGGTAAAGACAAAGAATTAACCTTATATAATGCTTGTTGTCTAAGTATTGTGTTAGTGGAGGTCTTCATCTGAAAATAAACCAAAGTTGTTCTTCTGATTGATATCATTTATCATTGTCCTGTATAGGGTTTTCCAGGGGTGCAAGCATGACAATGAAATTGTTGAGTGGCAGGCAGGTCATGGATAGGATCAATGAATTCCTTCAGTTCTTTCGCCCTTTTACGTGTTCAGGACTTCAGTTTCCACTTTTCCACCACCTTTCCTACTTCCTCCCACCCCACCATACCCAAAAACAGTGTTATATTCCAACCAAAGATAGCATATACAGCATGTGTTTTCAGACCAAAACTTTCCACTTCTGGAGATGAGTTTGCACCTCTTCCCCATCTCTATGAATTTGGTTTAAGATGAAGATTGAAGGCGATGTTGGTGAGGTTCATCTGAAGGATGGGCTTATGCTAGGAGCATAGGAATTCATTTCAGATTGAGCCGCGCCAATATCTCTTTCTTCACAATGTTCCGACTATGTTTGCCTGGGTATGCCCATATCCATAGCCTCCATGGCAGTCGGCAGCTTTCATTCTTGGCTACCTAGCTAGTGCCTGCCTCTGTCCTCTTCTTTGGCCCTCTCTTGCAGGTAAACACTTTGTTTACTTTTATGTCTGAATGTATAAGTGGTCTACCTAGCTAAGATGTAGATTTCCATCATGAAGGAATCAACGAAAATAGACAATTTTTTTTATTATAACTTTTAAGTATTAATTAGATTTATTTATTACAAATATATGTAGAGTTCAGACCAAATCAAATAATCTAAACAGATTAAATTATCTAGTAAACCAAACACAAGAGTGTAATCTGATTTAAATTTTTACATTTGTTAATATAATATTTAAATTTGGATATAAACTAATTAATTAAAATTATATTAATTAATTTAATTATTATCTATTCAATGACTTTCAATTATCTCTTCAAAGCAAAAGAATTGGATTTTGAGAAGTCTTTGAAAAAAAAAATTTCTTTAAGAACAAAATCTAATAAAAATGAGCTTGGGAAAAGCTACAGAGAGAACGTTCCATTCCCTTATTTAAAACACAGTCCTCTCTCTTTTTGCAAATCATATCTTTTCAATACAAATCGTGATTAATTATTAGAAAAAAAACAAAACACCGAGTAAAAAAATAGCAAAATTGAAGTTTTTTTTCTTAATGTTATTCAAAATTCAAAACTGTATTTAAATACTATTTCTT
The DNA here is from genome assembly GCF_002168275.2 of Theobroma umbraticum. NCBI lineage: Eukaryota > Viridiplantae > Streptophyta > Magnoliopsida > Malvales > Malvaceae > Theobroma > Theobroma umbraticum. Next base: position 1,402,159 of record NW_018397274.1, read on the forward strand.
CTTTTTCTTTTGAAAAAACTATGATGAGAATAATTGATTAGTTAGGATTTGATTATTTATTTAGATTTAGGGTTTAAGGTAATTTTATTCAAACTTAAATTTATATAAATAAGTTGCTTTGTCAAACAATTTATATATAAAAAAGATTTATAGAACTTATAAAAGTAAATTTACCAAACAACACTTATTTTTAAAATTTATTATTTTTTATAAGAATTTTATAATAATTTTTAAATTAATAAAAAAGTCAAGCAGACTCTTAGTAAAGGTTACTTAAACTTTTAGTTATTGAAAACAAATATTTTTTGTTCATTTATTTTTTAACATTTTTATTTTAAATAATTTTTAATGAATATAAATATTGATAAGATTTTATAGATGGTCAGTTTTTAAATAGGAATTCTAATTCTATTCAATGATTTTCGATTAAAAATATTTAACTTGGTTAAGATTTCTTTGCATGTTAGCATATACAGCAATGTTATATTAAAATTTTAATGCTATGTAGTCAAATTCTAATTTAATTTAATTTTTAAAATAATTTTAATAGTTTTTTACTTAAAAAGTTCTATTAATTAATAACTGTAGCAACGTTATAATTTCTTATCATGCAGATTTACTTAATTTTTGCGGTATGATTAAAAAATTAGTATTGTCAATTAAAGTTTTCTACATTGGTTTTCTTAATTCAACATTTTATTCAAAATTCAAAATTTCTATGTCCAATATTAAAATTACATATAACAGCATGAAAATAATTTCAATTTCATTTTTTTTTCAGATTTTCATAAGTTAAGGCTTGGGAATTATATATATTATTGCCAATGTTACTTGTTTGTAATAAAAATAAATGCAATTATTTTTCACTTGTCCATGAAATATTTAATTTCAACACAAAAACATCTTTTTTTCAAAAATTACAGAATAAAAGTATAATAGAATACAATTTAAGATATATTGAGTAATTTCCATATATCACGTGTGTAAAATAAAAAACAAAAAAATATTTCTATTACTTATACAATAAAATCTTAATTAATTAATACTCAATATTAATAATCTCGATTAAAATGTGGTCGGTCCCAACTATGAATCAATAATTTACTAAATTTATAAGATAATATATTTTTTAAAAAAACACATAAGTCTCACTTAATATATAAATTAATAATTTTCTTATACATCAAAATTATATATATTTCAATTAAGAGTTTTTCTAAAATAAGATTTTATATTACTTGTTTTTTTTTAAAATTGATATATTCTTAGACCTTATCTCTAATTCATTTTAGTGCATTATGAAGCTCTGGTGTAGTATTCTCATATTGTAAGGAAAATTATGTAATGTAATTGTTGCTTTTGGGTACAATTTAGATTTTCTATGTTGTTATCACATAATATTTTAGCTTTTATTTGTATTATTAACTTTTTTTTATATCTTTGAGATGATAAGCTATTGCGTTTAGTTTTACTATTTGTGATACATTTTATAGATGTTTTTGCTTGACTCAGTGTCCATGAAATATATTAATTAAGTATACATTGAATGTAATTTTAATTTGTAGCAAAAATAAATAAATTCATGACTTCTATTTCATAAGAATAATTACATTCATGAACTTGTTTTGGTTAAACAAATAAATAAAATAATAATAATTCATAATTTACTAATTAGGTAATATTTATATAATCACAATATATAATACACGTATTAAGATCAATATTTTGAAAAAAAATAAAGAATATCTTAGTAAATTAATTTATTAATGAATGTATAAATTAATAAATTATTAATTTATCGATTGAATAATATCTCAATTAATTAATAAATTTTCATGATCCAAGGGTTATTAATTTATAGAGATTTTACCATATATATATAAGTGGAAAAAGCTAACTTGCTTACTAAAATTACATAGAAATCAAATGAGTTAATAAAAATAATAATACTATATCAATTATCTTTATTTATTCCAGATTGAAATTTGAATCTAATTCTAATTGTACATCAAGTGATTAGAGGTGCCCATCAGTCAGATCGAGTTTAATCTATCAAGTCTCCATTTTTTTCAAAGCTAAGTCCCAGCGTGACTCAACTTGCACATTTAACTATGATTTTTTTAAAAATAATAAAATATTTATTTTATATTAATATTTTAAATATATTTTAAAATTAAAATTAAATACAAATAATATATTTAGTAAAATAATTTACTTGAACTGAATTGCCTAAACTTGGTGCAAGTTGAGCAAGTAACCTTTTGAATATCGCTAGACATGTACATTTGACTCAATATTAGATGCATGTAAAGATAAAATAAATCAAGCCTTTTGTCAGCTAGTCCAATTCGCCTTAATAAATTATTGACCTCAACTTGTTTAATGTCTAGTTGAGCTTGAGTTTAAGCTATTTGAGTGATGAGTTAAGTGCTTG
>NW_018397274.1:1404602-1404673 GCF_002168275.2 Theobroma umbraticum
ATTTTTTTAATTTATTTATTTTATAAAAGTAAAAATTGAGTTAAATAGAATTTTTTAATTTATAAGATTTA
>NW_018397274.1:1404683-1409128 GCF_002168275.2 Theobroma umbraticum
CAAATAATCAAATTTGTATTAAGGTAATTAAAACAACCGAATATCCTATCAATTGACATGTTTAACAATAATAGTCAAGTTGAGCTCGATTAGCTCAATTATCTTTTGAGGCAAACTTGAGCATAAAATAAAACTTGATCAAGCTAGAGCCTCGAGCTTTTCAATCAAGTCAAGCGCGAGTGTGACATTGCTTTGGTGGACTTGCTTCTACATCCTAAATGCATGTATTCTTTACTCAAAAATCGGTTGGAACCTTCGATCACCAATAAAAAATATTCGAATCCAATCTTTAGGTTTTAATTTTGTTATTTAAAACTTTCAAATATCATGTGCGTTAAAAAAAAATTATTCATACTTCCTATCATGCATATCTTTCTCTTCTCAAAGAAACGATTGAATTCTTTTAAATTTTTTTCGTAAATATGTTTTATTATGAAAAAGTGACGCAATAGATTTTTTAATAATAAAAAAAAATATTTTTTTAAATTTTTTTGTTATATTAAATAAAATTTTTATATTTTTATTTTCAATCAAATTGATTAATTTAGATGAAATAATATTTGTCATTTTATAATCACGTAATGCTTACGTGACATATGAATTTATCTTTGTAAGATTGAAATTATCATATGATCATATTATGACACATTATCATTAATCATGATAAATCAATATGTTATATTAATGTCACATGTTATAAAAATGATATGCATCATTTTGATTAAAGAAATTTAATTAATTATTAATTATAAAAATTTAATTAATTTAAAATAAAATTGTAAGAGTTTGGTAGTACATAATAAAAAATAAAAAATATTTAAATTTTTGAATAATTTAAATTTCTGTTAGATTTTGATAAAACTAATTTGGAAGAAATCAGATTTTTAAATTTATTTAAAAATTAAAAAAGAAAAAGAAAAATAACAAGTGGGCCTGAAACTCAATTTGGAAAATCACCTCCGTGACGAACACGCGCTTTTCTTTATACCTTTACCGCCACGTTTCCTTCCCAAGACGCGAGTAGCCTCCGATTTTCAACTCTGGAGGGGACTGAAAATCCCAAAATCTCTTAAAATTAAAATAAAAAAACCAAATGAAAATCCCCCCACAACGGTCTCTTCTCGAAAGACAAACGAAAGAAACTCTCCGTCTTCCTTTCTTTGTCACTGCTGCTTCGTCTCAGTTGATCCTAAGCCTAAAATTTCAGAGTTGGATTAATTATGGAAAGCTATGAGGGGAACAACAACAGTTGTCGTGGCGGTAGCTTGCGGGTTTTCAATTTGCTAGAGAGGCGGCGTTTAGCTCCGCTGAGTTTTAATAGCGGCGGTGGCGGTGACGGTGACGATAACGATGCTATCGTTGCACGGAAGTTGTTGTATCGGAAACTTCCTCAACAGCGTAACTTTAAGCTCTCTGTTCTCAAGCTCGACGGTTCTCTCTTTGGTAAAACTCCATCGATTCTCACTTACCCTTCTGTTTTTCTGCTGGTGTTCTTCGTAGTGCTTAGTTCAAAATCTTAAGGTGGATGTGAGAAAGGCAGAACTGATCACTTTGATGAATCTTTAAGCGTCGGTGATGGCGATTCTTTCACCTTGTACTTCCTGTTTTCCCTTTTTTCGCTTTTTGCATCTAAAGGAAAGAAAAGAACAAAAAGAGAAAAAGTGAAACTTTTTGTAATATAAAACTGGTGTAGTGCTTTTGAATTAGCTCACGAGAGTTAAAATTATTTGAGTTAGCTAGTCCAGTATGGTTCTCTTGGTTCGCTGAATGAGGCTTTTGGATTATATGCAGATGTTAACGTAGGAAGGAATGCTACAGTTGCAGAGCTTAAGGTAGCAATAGAGGAACTATTTGCAGCATTGCCAGGGGAGACTCATGGCAGTATTTCATGGTATAGCTCGTAATAATTAACTGATTCATGGGCTATCAGATTAGGCATGATTTTTATCCGTTTGATTGATTAAAATGTGTTTCTTATGTGGGTTTAGATTGTTTTTGAGTTGATCAGGATATGTGTGATTTACTGATTTATAACACTTGATGTTAGGTCACATGTTTGGGGGCATTTTTGCTTGTCTTATGAAGGTCAGAAGCTGGTAAACAACAAGGCTTGCATTAGAAATTTTGGGATCAAAGATGGTGATCAGGTTTTGTTTAGTTTTGTTAAATTTCTGAATTACATAATACTACTAGTACTTACAATTTGGATGGCTGGATTGAACACTGGGGAAGAGCTGTATGAGATGGTGTTCTTATGTTTTCATGTTTAGAAAGTAACCTTGCTATCAGACATCAGGTGTTTTTAAGTTCAGAGGTGATAATTGCCTTTATTTTCTTCTTGAGTTTCATCTGAAGCCTTAATAGGTGCATTTTTACCTTTTATGAATTCAAGCTGTTATTGTCTGATGTTTGTTTTCTGGAACATTACAGCTTCAATTTATTAGACACATGTCCGTCAACCAATCACCTTTAAGAAGACGCTTGAAACACCACAGTGTTCCCTGCAAATGGTACTCGGCCCGACCAACTGTGCTTTATTCTTTAATCTTTTGTATTTGATGATACTGTCAGATGAGCCATGCCATGTTTTAGACTCTGGGTGACACATGGTTTGTTTCTGGTTCTTTTTATCTCTTTTCAAATTGCTCTGCGTATAGGTTGTCATCGGGATCAAGTTATCATCAAGAGAAACAACAGAAAGCTGTGGATTATAATAACAAGGATGAAAACCAAGAGGATAGCTCCACCTCTAATCATTATGAAGAAGAGGAGGAAATTCCTCTCCCAGAGGTCAAGTTAGCTCATTTGTTGAGAGGATGGCTCTCATGCAACAGGTTGTGGGGTGCTTCGAGAAAGGGACCAGAAGGACCGAGTAATCCCCCAAGATTCACCCTGCAATGTTTAGGAGGATGATTCCTCAAGTAGATAGGATAGGTGATGGCTTCCATACTGCATTGTTGGTCTGAAATTTTGTTCCTTGATGTTCTGTAACAGACAATCTCGATGTTATTGGGGTCAATCACATACCAGGACTAGTTCAATGTAAATTGTTTTCTAGCTGTTCTGTAGTTTTATGGTAATGGTAATTTTTTTTTTAAGAAGTATGGTAATGGTAATTACATTAGCCTTTGCACTGAGATTTCACAATTATCTCTTTTTAACTCCTTTTAACAAAAAGAGACTATTCTTCGTGGTACCAAGAATATGGTAACTACATTATACTTTTTCAAGAATAATAATAAAACATTTAATTTATAAAATATATAATTTTATTTTCCTACAATCTATATATATACAAAGCATGTTTCTAATATTAAATAGGAAAGAATTCTTTCAATTCGAAAATTGATTAGCCTCGGTGATAAATTCAAGATTTGCATAAAGAGTGATTAAAAGGTAATTATAAAAATAACCATATTATATATCAAGTTTTAATTTATAATAATAAAAAATTAAAAATTGAAATTACCCTTTTGGTTATGCTAGTGATTACTCCCGTTGTTGTTGTCTATGAAAAAGGGGATTGGTTATTTTGTACTCAGCAAACATAAGAGCATCAATTTCTTTTCCCCTTTTGAATTAAAAAAAGAGAGTATCACATCATAAAATAGTACTCAAATTAGTCGTATTAATATTCAAAAAGAAAATACTAGAATCGCTATTCTGCTTAAAAGGCTGTCGTCTTCTTCCACCAGATATTTCAATCACCATCTAACTCGATACTAATTCTAGTAGCCGACAAAGTCAATGGCCGCAACAGCGTTGCATCTTCCTGTCGGCCATCAAAATTTATTAAAACAAGCAGTCAGTCTCCTTAAACCCACAATCCATTTTCATTTTTCATTCTTCTTTGTTCATCAATCAAATATTTGATCACTAAATCAGGGGAAATCTGTGCTCAATGTCATTCTCATTCCCAACAGAGGGTGCAGTCTCTCGCTGCTGGGATGGCATTGTTGGACAAGCAAGTTACATATGTAAGCTTGAAGATAATCTTGAAGCTCTGAAGAGGGAATTGGCGAAACTGAATGCGCGAATGGCTGACGTGAAGAAGAAGGTAGACCTTGCCGAGCAACAACATATGGAGCGGCTCAACGAAGTTCAACTCTGGCTTTCAAGCGTGCAGACTGTTTTACTGGCTGCTTTTCCAAGAAGTGTAAGTCTAGCTACAACTTTGATCTACAGAAGCAAGGAGATTTTAAAATTGTAAACTTGCAGCCCAAGTAGATCTAAAAGCTACCCAGCCCACGGTATCTAAAATTGTAAACTTGCAAGGGTACAACATTATCAATTCTCTTCTCAATGCTTGTTTATTAGAAAGGGATGAAGATGTAAAATTTGTAAAGAGGCATAATGTAATCCGTGACATGCTTTTGTGGATAGCACGTGAGTGTGAAGCACCTGAGAAGAAATTTCTTGTACGAGTAGGGGAAGGATCAATTGAG
>NW_018397274.1:1409228-1412689 GCF_002168275.2 Theobroma umbraticum
TTACTCTTTAAATCAACAAAGGAAAGGAAATGAAAATATTGAACCCAAAAAATTTATCAAATAGAAATTCAATTAACTAAAATATAAGAAAAAAAATACTCAAACATTTGACTTGTTGATTAATACAAAATCTCTCTACTTAAAAGGTATAGATTTGAATCTTTCTTCCCTCAAAACAAGAACATACCTCTTCTCCAAATAAAATACTTTTAAAAAAATTTTCAAAGCTCAATTTTAAAATAAATAATATCTCGTAAATAGGTACAATTAATCAAAAAGTTCTTCTATTAAGAAGAAAAAGGAAAAGAAAATACTATACCTATAAAACATTGATATCATTTTGTAAGTGGGTACAATTAATCGGAAATTTCTTATATTGATAAGAGAAAGGAAAAAAAAATACTATACCAATAAAACATTGGTATCACCTCGTAAATGGGTACAATTAATCCGAAAATTCTTGAATTAACAAGAGAAAGGAAAAGAAAATACTATACCTATAAAACATCGGTATAATTGCACCAAACTAATATTGCTAGCAATTTTTGGAGAGTATAAATAAGAATAAGATTTTTTTTTTCTCGTCCTTCTTGCATCATCAATACGACAGTTAAACAGTTAACATCATATAATCATTTATTATGCCACACAAACAAGCAAGGTAAAGACAAAGAATTAACCTTATATAATGCTTGTTGTCTAAGTATTGTGTTAGTGGAGGTCTTCATCTGAAAATAAACCAAAGTTGTTCTTCTGATTGATATCATTTATCATTGTCCTGTATAGGGTTTTCCCAGGAGGTGCAAAGCATGACAATGAAATTGTTGAGTGGCAGGCAAGGTCATGGATAGGATCAATGAATTCCTTCAGTTCCTTCGCCCTTTTACGTGTTCATGACTTCAGTTTCCACTTTTCCACCACCTTTCCTACTTCCTCCCACCCCACCATACCCAAAAACAGTGTTATATTTCCAACCAAAGATAGCATATACAGCATGTGTTTTCAGACCAAAACTTTCCACTTCTGGAGATGAGTTTGCACCTCTTCCCCATCTCTATGAATTTGGTTTAAGATGAAGATTGAAGGCGATGTTGGTGAGGTTCAATCTGAAGGATGGGCTTATGCTAGGAGCATAGGAATTCATTTCAGATTGAGCCGCGCCAATATCTCTTTCTTCACAATGGGTTTGCCTCGGGTATGCTCTTATCCATATCCATAGCCTCCATGGCAGTCGGCTAAGCTTTTCATTCTTGGCTACCTAGCTAGTGCCTGCCAATCTGTCCTCTTCTTTGGCCTCTCTTTGCAGGTAAACACTTTGTTTACTTTTATGTCTGAATGTATAAGTGGTCTACCTAGCTAAGATGTAGATTTCCATCATGAAGGAATCAACGAAAATAGACAATTTTTTTTATTATAACTTTTAAGTATTAATTAGATTTATTTATTACAAATATATGTAAGAGTTCAGACCAAATCAAATAATCTAAACAGATTAAATTATCTAGTAAACCAAACACAAGAGTGTAATCTGATTTAAATTTTTACATTTGTTAATATATATTTAAATTTGGATATAAACTAAATTAAATTAAAATTATAATTTAATTTAATTATTATCTATTCAATGACTTTCAATTTATCTCTTCAAAGCAAAAGAATTAGGATTTTGAGAAGTCTTTGAAAAAAAAACAATTTTCTTTAAGAACAAAATCTAATAAAAATGAGCTTGGGGAAAAGCTACAGAGAGAACGTTCCATTCCCTTATTTAAAAAACACAGTCCTCTCTCTTTTTGCAAATCATATCTTTTCAATACAAATCGTGATTAATTATTAGAAAAAAAAACAAAACACCGAGTAAAAAAATAGCAAAATCTGAAGTTTTTTTTCTTAATGTTATTCAAAATTCAAAACTGTATTTAAATACTATTTCTTCTTTTTCTTTTGAAAAAACTATGATGAGAATAATTGATTAGTTTAGGATTTGATTTATTTATTTTAGATTTAGGGTTTAAGGTAATTTTATTCAAACTTAGAATTTATATAAATAAGTTGCTTTGTCAAACAATTTATATATAAAAAAGATTTATAGAACTTATAAAAGTAAATTTACCAAACAACACTTATTTTTAAAATTTATTATTTTTTATAAGAATTTTATAATAATTTTTAAATTAATAAAAAAAGTCAAGCAGACTCTTAGTAAAGGTTACTTAAACTTTTAGTTATTGAAAACAAATATTTTTGTTCATTATATTTTTAAACATTTTTATTTTAAATAATTTTTAATGAATATAAATATTGATAAGATTTATAGATGGTCAGTTTTTAAATAGGAATTCTAATTCTATTCAATGATTTTCGATTAAAAATATTTAACTTGGTTAAGATTTCTTTGCATGTTAGCATATACAGCAATGTTATATTAAAATTTTAATGCTATGTTAGTCAAATTCTAATTTAATTTAATTTTTAAAATAATTTTAATAGTTTTTTACTTAAAAAAGTTCTATTAATTAATAACTGTAGCAACGTTATAATTTCTTATCATGCAGATTTACTTAATTTTTGCGGTATGATTAAAAAATTAGTATTGTCAATTAAAGTTTTCTACATTGGTTTTCTTAATTCAACATTTTATTCAAAATTCAAAATTTCTATGTCCAATATTAAAATTACATATAACAGCATGAAAATAATTTCAATTTCATTTTTTTTTCAGATTTTCATAAGTTAAGGCTTGGGAATTATATATATTATTGCCAATGTTACTTGTTTGTAATAAAAATAAATGCAATTATTTTTCACTTGTCCATGAAATATTTAATTTCAACACAAAAACATCTTTTTTTTCAAAAATTACAGAATAAAAGTATAATAGAATACAATTTAAGATATATTTGAGTAATTTCCATATATCACGTGTGTAAAATAAAAAACAAAAAAATATTTCTATTACTTATACAATAAAATCTTAATTAATTAATACTCAATAAATTAATAATCTCGATTAAAATGTGGTCGGTCCCAACTATGAATCAATAATTTACTAAATTTATAAGATAATATATTTTTTAAAAAAACACATAAGTCTCACTTAATATATAAATTAATAATTTTCTTATACATCAAAATTATATATATTTCAATTAAGAGGTTTTTCTAAAATAAGATTTTAATATTACTTGTTTTTTTTTTAAAATTGATATATTCTTAGACCTTATCTCTAATTCATTTTAGTGCATTATGAAGCTCTGGTGTAGTATTCTCATATTGTAAGGAAAATTATGTAATGTAATTGTTGCTTTTGGGTACAATTTAGATTTTCTATGTTGTATTCACATAATATTTTATGCATTTTATTTGTATTATTAACTTTTTTTTATATCTTTGAGATGATAAGCTATTGCGTTTAGTTTTACTATTTGTGATACATTTTATAGATGTTTTTGCTTGACTCAGTG
>NW_018397274.1:1412789-1412909 GCF_002168275.2 Theobroma umbraticum
TGTAAATTAAAATTTTCACTTTACAAAGTTTATTAAGGGGATAAAAATACTGGGTTTTTTTTTTAATACGAATTCAACTAACAGTTGATGTTTATTTATTTTTCAGTTGTACTATAATAT
>NW_018397274.1:1413329-1413478 GCF_002168275.2 Theobroma umbraticum
ATTCCAACCAAAAAGAGCAACAAATATCGAAAATTATACAGTCTACAAGCCAAAACAAAAATTTGCAACATTGGGTTGCCAAAATCTTATGCTACGAGATTTTGTGGTTCTTGCTATGATTGGTTAGCCATGGTGAATAAGAATAAGGT
>NW_018397274.1:1413783-1413980 GCF_002168275.2 Theobroma umbraticum
GATTGGATATATCTGGATAAGAGTTTCGATCTTTTCACTGATGTTATTTTTTATCAAAGTTTGGTTTATGCTATCGGAAATTGGAATATGATGGTTTCTTTTGATGTTAATGATAGTAGTCTCGATGATACTTCAACACCACCAAAATTGAAGATAGTCGTGCCGGAAGACAAACGGTGTGGATATTCAGATACCTA
>NW_018397274.1:1414080-1415146 GCF_002168275.2 Theobroma umbraticum
CGTTTAAAATGCTGGGGCTTGGCCCTTTGCTCCGTCATCCGCTTTTCTTGCGGTACTTGCTACTAAACTCTGATTATATGGAAGTGTTTAAAATAACAAGTGAGGGTCTAATTGCTCACTTCATGAATATATGGACTGTCATGAAAATCAAAAAATTATTATTGATGAATTTTGGATTTTGTTGCTGACAAGCAAGCTTTCACGTGCAAGGAAAAGCTTGGCATGCATATTTGAAGCTTGACGTATGTATTGCATATCTTCCTACTAACTCATAGTAGGAAAAGTCTCATGCACTGATAGAACCAATGCCTTAAGAGCTGCATAAAACTTTTTCAGAAAGAATGGCTTATTTTGATTTTAGATTTGTTTTACGGGGAAGTATCATGATTTTGTCCCAAATCAGTGAACACTGCTCATAAATTACAACCTCTGATATCTAATCTGTTGGTTCAAAGGCACATTGTTGATTATTATGACCTGTTAAAACTTCATTAGTATGGTATAAATTATTTATAACTCCTAGGCCTTAGCAGTAAAGGAGTTGGCCTTTTAGTGGTTGTGGAGCTGGTATATTGCTTCATGGGCTGTGCCAGTAGTTGTTATTGCCCTTCTGCTATTTTTTGAGTGAATGCAATGAACTGAGACTGTTATGCTACATGAAGTAGGCTTGTTACTTGGCATAGTGGAGTGGATACAGAATTATGCTGCATTTTGTTCCACTGATATCAGTAACATCTTTCTGTCCTCTGAGGGATTAGGGATGAAAACTGGTCGGTCTGAGTTAAAAACAAGGTCGAACTGTATGCAAAATACAATAGATAGGCTTTCCTATGCAGAGAATGAAAACAAAGTTTTCGATAGGACATACAAGCAACCCAAAGTTTGTCACATGATTGATGGTGCAGAAGTTTCTGCTGAGAGATTGGGCAATAAGAACAGAAAACAATCATCTGGAGTTGATGAACAGAAAGATGTGGCCTCGGTTATTGAGTCAATCAGGCGAGATGAGTTCCATCTGGTTCCAAATCTGTCAGATATGGAGAGTAGAATGTTAAATAAGCAGCAT
>NW_018397274.1:1415246-1418509 GCF_002168275.2 Theobroma umbraticum
TTAATTTACATATTTTAGAATCAAATAATCAAGTAAGAAAATATTTATATATATATTAATATCATAAATCTTTTGCACTTAAATATTTAGCTTATTAATAAGCACATCAATAATCTACTTAAAGATTTGTATTTTTTAAATATTTTTTTCAATTTAGTCCCTCAACATCTCAATTTTGTTTAATTTAGTCCATGTACTATATATTTTTGTCCAATTTAATCCATATGATGTGATAGAAATTTTCTTTTGAAATATTTTTGATCCGCCACGTGGAAATGCCCGTGTCAGTATATCAGTGCCACATTAACACTCCATGTCATTGTATAGTGCCATATGATATTACCACGTCATCAAAAGTGACATGTTGACGTTGATGTCATCGTTGACGTCAGCACTGATGTCATCGCTGACGATATTCTTTAACAGTAAAATTCAATGCCGTTAGGAGAGGGATTAAATTGATGTAATTTTCAAAATTAAGAAATTAAATTAAACAAAATTGAAGAGTATAGAGACTAGAGGGGTATTTTGACCAATTATAATTATTGAAGGTTTGAGAAAATAATTACTTGAAAAATCATGAGAGGCTGCTCCTCTGTTTTTGTTTTATTTCTTTTCGTATACTTCAAGTTTAATTTGCTTGAGTTCTTTAGTTGGGATGCTTTGCATGCAAGCCGTCAAGGTCCAATATGTAGAAAGTTCAAAGTAAAAGTAAAATCAAGTTCCAGATTATCAACAAAAGGATGTACTTTCATTGAAATGATCGAAATGTAAGAAGATTAAGAGATTTTATGAATGTCTATTTGGCAAATTTGCGATCCTTCTTGAGTTATCGAAACAGGAGAGTCTTGACTGATGGACCTTACAAACAAACTAATACATGCTTACAATTACAGCGCCAGGCACATTTATAGAAACTAGAAAGTGAAATAAACATTTGGATTCGACAGAATGTGGTTGCTAATTGAGTAGAATCATCATACTTGAGTTGAGCAATTCAACCTGCAATGGAAAAGGGTATCTCCACTCCACAAGGCAACTGCACCATGAGAGGAAATAAAGTAGACTAATGATGATTATATGGAAGTAGAAGATCTATTTACCCCTCAGATTTCTGACTTCAATTGATGGAAAATGAGCCTTTAAGTGTCTCACTAGTACAAGACTATCTCACCATTCCAGCTTGGGCAACTAAAAGGAAACCTCTATTTGTAATAATAAGAAACAACATATATTGAAGTGAAACCTTGGATTGTTATACATTGAAAGCCACCAAAACTACATTTTCCAATAATTTTCATTATAAAAAAAGATGTTTTTTTTTTGGAAGTTATAAAAAAAGAAGATGACAGAGGCTTAGAAATATAACTTGCTGGAAATTAACAAATCTGTTAGATTGAAGTAAAGATTTTCAACTGGTCAATGATGTAAAAATATCTTAGCAACCCCATTGGATATTAAGCCAAAATGACATTAAGTGTGTCACACACCAGTTCAAGATATGACACAGTCATATTACATTGAGATTAAGCCCCAAAGTAATAGGAAGCCTTGCTATCTTTCATTCTTATAGAAACCCTCAAATGAACTCATACTAATTACAATTACAATTCCATACTTACATTCTCGTCTATGTATATATAAATTACATGTGGTAAAGTCTCAATATAATTAATAATGTCTTGACACATAGCAGCTTGTAAATATTATTTTAACTTTTATTAGTTATTTTTTAGAATTAAATATTAATTGTAAATATTATACATATAAGAAAATTCCAAAAAAGAAATAGTGTGCCATTATTCATCCACTTGATTGAAAGCAATGAATCGATTAATCATTTAATCTAAATTAGTTTAGTACCAACCAATCACCGGTGCAGCTAATAAACGATCCTATTGCTAATGGCTGCCAAAGTCTAAGTCTGCACATAGCAATCTCCTCAAACCCACAATTCATTTCATCCGTCTTTGTTCATCAACCAAATATTTGATCAGCCAATTGTTAAGAATGTTAGCTAAAGAGGTGGTTTAGATTTATAAAAATTCTTTTTAATAAATTAAATTTTTAATTAAGGTAAACTTAAAAACAAGTTTCTCAAATTTATGTTCACTTTAAAACATGTTAAAAGTGATTTAATAAACCAATTAATGAACAAACAAGTTAAAAACAAAATTTCAAACTCTTTAAGGCAAAATGCATTAGTGTAAAATTTTCATAAACTTCCAATCAAGTCAAGTTAAAAATAATTTTCACAATTTTTTTTTCTATCAAAATGTGAAAAGTAATTTGAAGAGTAGATTAAAGAATAAATAATTTTCTCTTTGAGAGAAAATCTAACTGCATACAATTAAAATCATTTGAATGCTATACAAAGTTTTTGTAAGCAAACCAAAACATGGAATTCGGATACCTAGAACAATATCCGGATGTGATTTTTCTAAGCTATTTCCCTTTTGAATTAAAAAAAGAGAGTATCACATCATAAAATAGTACTTAAATTAGTCGTATTAATATTCAAAAAGAAAATACTAGAATCGCTATTCTGCTTAAAAGGCTGTCGTATTCTTCCACCAGATATTTCAATCACCATCTAACTCGATACTAATTCTAGTAGCCGACGAAGTCAATGGCCGCAACAGCGTTGCATCTTCCTGTCGGCCATCAAAATTTATTAAAAGAAGCAGTCAGTCTCCTTAAACCCACAATCCATTTTCATTTTCATTCTTCTTTGTTCATCAATCAAATATTTGATCACTAAATCAGGGGAAATCTGTGCTCAATCTCATTCTCATTCCCAACAGAGGGTGCAGTCTCTCGCTGCTGGGATGGCATTGTTGGACAAGCAAGTTACATATGTAAGCTTGAAGATAATCTTGAAGCTCTGAAGAGGGAATTGGCGAAACTGAATGCGCGAATGGCTGACGTGAAGAAGAAGGTAGACCTTGCCGAACAACTACATATGGAGCGGCTCAACGAAGTTCAACTCTGGCTTTCAAGCGTGCAGACTGTTTTTGGTGGCTGCTTTTCCAAGAATTGTAAGTCTAGCTACAACTTTGGTAAACAAGTGACTATAAAACTTGCAGAAATAGTTGATCTACAGAAGCAAGGAGATTTTAAAATTGTAGCTGAGAATAAACTTGCAGCCCAAGTAGATCTAAAACCTACCGAGCCCACGGTGGGTTTGGAACCAACCTTGGTTAAAGTGTGGCGCTTACTTGAAGAAAAAGATGTGGACATTATTGGGTTATATGGCTTGGGAG
>NW_018397274.1:1418519-1418916 GCF_002168275.2 Theobroma umbraticum
AACAACACTCTTGACCCAAATTAACAAGAAGTTAAGCAATAATCTCATTGGTTATGATGTTGTTATTTGGGTGGTGGTTTCTAAAGATCACACTATCGAAAAGGTTCAAAAAAAAAAAGTGGTGAGAAGGTTGGCCTTTCAAATTACACTGATTACAATCAGTCGAGCCATGGCTTGCAAGAAGATGCCCAAAGATTGGAAGTATGCGATTGAGGTCTTAAAAGAGTTTTCGCATAAATTAGCAAGAATAGATGAATAGGTGTATTCTCTTTTAAAATTTAGTTATGATTGCTTGCTTACTAACACGATGAGGTCTTGCCTTTTGTACTGTAGTTTGTTTTCTAAATATTCTAAAATTTTCATTTTGAGCTAATAGCGAGGGATTTTTGGATGAATT
>NW_018397274.1:1418926-1422521 GCF_002168275.2 Theobroma umbraticum
AGTAGAGCTCGAATGCAAGGGTACAACATTATCAATTCTCTTCTCAATGCTTGTTTATTAAAAAGGGATGAAGATGTAAAATTTGTAAAGATGCATAATGTAATCCGTGACACGCTTTTGTGGATAGCACGTGAGTGTGAAGCACCTGAGAAGAAATTTCTTGTACTGAGTAGGGGAAGGATCAATTGAGGCATTTGATGTTGGAAATTGGGAAGGGGTGAGAATGTCATTGGTGAATAATGGAATTGAAGATCTAAGAGGAAACCCTACATACCCTAATCTTCAAACTTTATTTACTCAGCAACAACAAGTTGAAGGTGATTAGTGATGGTTTCTTTCAATTTATGCCCAATCTGAGAGTTCTAATCTTGTCTTTAAATTTAAATCTTTGTGAGTTGCTAAAGGGAATTTCAGAACTGATTTCACTAGAGTATCTCGATTTGTCATATACAAAAAAAAAAAGAGTTACCGATTGAGCTGAATAGGTTGTCAAAATTAAAATTTTTGAGATTGTTTGAGACATATTATCTCCAAAAAATCCCACGGCAGCTGATATGTAGATTTTCAAAGTTGCAAAGATTCATAATGTCTAGGTCAGATTCTTGCTGAGATGAAATCGATGAAGACAATATCCTAAATGGTGATAATGAAGGTCTAATAAAGAAATTAAAATGCTTGCAACATTTGGATGAGCTGATTATAGAAATAAAAAAGTGTTTTTGCTCTAGAAAGCCTTTTGTGCTCGCACAAGTTACAAGGATGCAATGAGAATTTATGCCTCCGAGATTTTAGGAAGACAAAGGTATTGAATGCTTTATGTTTGGCAGTAGAGTGCCTAAATATTAGCTGTTGTACAAGCTTGGAAGAGATGGCAATGGGGAAGCTGAAGAAGGAATTAGAAGAAGGAACCTCCTCACTCTTTCCAACTAATATTAATACCATTAGTCCTTGCTTTCACGCACTGAGGCAGGTTTCCATAAGCAAATGCATCAACTTGAGGGACATGGCATGGCCAAATCTGACATGTCTTAGTGTAATGTTTTGCTTAAGAATGGAAGGAATAATAAGTGAAGTTGCAACTGTGGTTGGAATTCCGCAGCTAAGCCCATTTGCTAAGCTAGAAAAGCTTGATTTATGAGAACTACCAGAATTGAAGAGCATATACTGGGATACCCTACCCTTCCCATGTTTGAGACAAATCAAAGAATTCAACTGTCCAAAATTGAAGAGGCTTCCGCTCAACTTTGACAGTGGGAATCAAATCAGCATTGAAGGGTATGAGGAGTGGTGGGAAGAGCTTCAATGGAAGGATGAAGCCACTCGCAATGCTTTTTTACCCTCTTTCAAACGTGTAGAGTGGTGGAAAGAGGTAGACTTCAAGGATGAAGCCACTCTACAGCCTAAGTTTTGGCAACGGTAAAACTACAAAGGAAAGGTATGTGATATTTTAGAAGTAGATTTTCCCTTCTTTTTCTCTCTTACGGTATCATTGTCTTCAAAGGTGAGATGACATGCTAACTGTGTTTGATATGATGAGGTCTCTAAAATTCCTATCCCAATAGTATTCATTTATTCATCAATCATTTTAATCCTTAATTCATCCAGAATATTTGGCAACTAGCAACTTTTCTTGCTTGGAATGACCCAATCATTTTTAATTCTTCGTAGTCCTCATTACATTTACTGTTAACACAACATATTTTGGGAAAACCTAAAGATTCACTAATAAATTTTCTGCACATCCTCATGTCTTCTTATTCTTTGGGCAGAGACTGGTGCATGGACAAGTCAATCTGTTTCATGATAGCTACATGTATGTTGAAATCAACATTGAAAGAGAGCAAGGATGCTGGAAAGAGGTAGAATGGGAAGATTTAGTGTCTCAAGACACTTACTGCATGGTCTAATAAATTTCTGGAGTTATGAGCTGGAGGAACAAAAAACAATGAAGAACTCAAATGTAATAAGACACAAAGTATTGTTTGGTTCTGCCTTCTCTCTTGTCAAGTTTAGTTTGTCTTGGACCGAGATTGTAATTTGTATGTTCTGTTTTATCGGTATTCTCAGAGTAAGACAACAGAAAGCGTTTGGGATTTAACTAGGATCTCATGGCCTTTCCATTAGTTTGAGGAGGAAGTGATGTGGACTTTTTGATTGAACATACAAATTCTGCAGAAGCATCTTGGAATATAAAAGTTTGGAAATGCCGTCGGAAATATACTGGAATCTACCTTGTTGCAATCTTCATGGTTCCAGCCTTCAAGAACATTACCGTGATGCGAATAATTTGCCTAGGGTTCTAAAGAATTGCTTGCAATGTAGTATTCACATGTACTTCTTGCTGCTTCAACCTCCACCAATCACTGAAACTCTGACAGGGAGAAGAGATGAAGCTTGGAAAAAAGCATCGGGCTGAGGTAGCAAAAAGCTTGCCTGGATGGGAACGCAAGCTTATGTTTTAGAAGGCGTTGAAGAAGCAAGTGAAACTGATAAATCCCCATTTAAATGGAAAGAAAAGGTTAAGATCAGGCACTGGAAAATGTTCAGAGGGTGGAAGCAATGAGGGGAATTCAGCAGCACAAGACACGGGTTCATTAGACAGGGAACTCAATAAGATTAATACCCATTATATTGACAAACAGGAAGATTATGTCATCAGATTCCGGGTAATATTATCAGATCTTCCCTTCAGTAGAATCAATCGGAACTTTCTAAAAAGACTTAATATTAAATTATTTGGTTTCCTATTGGTTTCAATATTCTGTTATAGTATATTTCCATGTTTGCCTGTATTCGCTTTTCTTCCTTCAAGGGCATTGTGATTCTGTGCTTTCTTGACGTAGATAACCCTGCAATCAGACTCAGTGGTCATTGTCAGATTATTCCAGAGCTCAGGGTCGCAAGACATCAAGTATATTATCATATCCAAACCAAAAAGAAACAAGTTGTAAATTAAAATTTTCACTTTACAAAGTTTATTAAGGGGATAAAAATACTGGGTGTTTTTTTTTTTAATACGAATTCAACTAACAGTTGATGTTTATTTATTTTTCAGTTGTACTATAATATTTGAATTCTATTCCTAATTTGAACTGGATATTACTTTTTCTTTTTCAGTTATATTATAACACTTTTAAGTACATTCCTTATTTGAATTGGACTCGTGATGTCAAACAATATAAAAACCTAGTTTCTGTTCCTTTTAATTGCAACTTAAAAACGAGCAGAACATACCCCACAGAAAGCCAGGTAATTCTCTTTTCTATATCTTTTGTGGTTTTTCATAATATTTTACTTTTTCATATTGTTTCGTTCATAAAACAGTTCCTATTTTTAGACTATTGATCTAAGAAACCATGGAGAATGTTGAAGCAGATTGGAAAAATCTTCCAACACTTTGTTTGTTTCTGATTCTTGGCAAATTAAAAGCTTCTGGTACGCTGGTTCAATTTGGTGCAGTTTGTAAGAATTGGTATTCAGTTTTTAATGATTTTCTTGACTCAAGAAGGCGATCAGTGCTTAATCTAGTTCCTATGCTGGTGATTCCAACCAAAAAGAGCAACAAGTATCGAAAATTATACAGTCTACAAGCCAA
>NW_018397274.1:1422531-1422642 GCF_002168275.2 Theobroma umbraticum
TGCAACATTGGGTTGCCAAAATCTTATGGTACGAGATTTTGTGGTTCTTGTTATGATTGGTTAGCCATGGTGAATAAGAATAGGGTTATAACTCTTTTCAACCCTTTTAAG
>NW_018397274.1:1422652-1423040 GCF_002168275.2 Theobroma umbraticum
CAATTGATCTTCCTAAAATTAAAGTTGTCAAGACATCCAGCTACCAATTCGACATTCAGAAAGTTGTCTTATCAGTTGATCCATTATCGTATCCAGATAGTTATGTGGTGGTTGTTATTTATGGCACGTATTACGGATTAGCTTTCTACAAATCTGGACAAAGAAATTGGATATATCTGGATAAGGGTTTTGATCCTTTCACTGATGTTATTTTTTATAGAAATTTGGTTTATGCGATCGGAAATTGGAATATCATAGTTTCTTTTGATGTTAATGATAATAGTTTCGATGATACTTCAAAACCACCAAAGTTGAAGATAGTCCAGCCGGCAGATAAACGGTGTGGAAATTCAGATACCTATTCATATAAAGCATATCTTGTCGAATC